>NW_026067905.1:13847251-14011694 GCF_014885135.2 Alexandromys fortis
ACCCAGGCTTTTTCAGACCCAGGCCAGCTGGCCTTGGTGAGTTCCCGATAGGACATCCCCATTGTCTCAGTGTGTGGGTGCACCCCTCACGGTCCTGAGTTCCTTGCTCGTGCTCTCTCTCTTTCTGCTCCTGATTTGGACCTTGAGATTTCAGTCCGGTGCTCCAATGTGGGTCTCTGTCTCTGTCTCCTTTCATCGCCTGCTGAAGGTTAATATTCAGGAGGATGCCTATATGTTTTTCTTTGGGTTCTCCTTCTTATTTAGCTTCCTTTAGAGTCACTTCTGCTCTAACTGATGGCAAGCAGTTCTTAGGGGAAACATATTGTAGACTGTTGGGTGTCGGTGCAGGGCGCAGTATAGTTCTGATTGTCCTCCCAAAGCTAAAATCAGAGAATGTTGGTAAGCACTGTCTCATTGATAAAACAGAGGTCCAGGGAGGCTTATGGTTTGTGATGAAAATCTATTAAGGTCAGAGTTTAGCCTACAACTCCGGTTTCCTGGGGTCTTACTCACTGTTCTCTGGGTATATGCTGCAAAACTAAATGTACTGAATCACCAGAATTACCCAGAGTCACTTGTAGGATATAGCTACAAAACAAAATTTTCCTATGTGAAGCCTCGAATAGCAAATAGATGATTCTACAAGGTAAAACTATAAACAAGCCAGGATGCGGCTCTGTGCTAGAGGCTTACCTAGCATGCACGAGGACTTGGGTGTGATCACCAGCACTAAGCCAAAAGAAAAGGAAGAGGCAAAGACAGGCTGTTCTACATAAAAACTAAAATTTATTTTTTCAGCTAAAACTTCCCCGGAAAACTCAATAAAAATTGGACAGCCTTAGAAGATGCTTAGAAAAACACACACACAACTCTTAAACAAGAGAAGAGTATAAAGTGCACAGCCAATGAGTCACTTGGGAGAAGGGCTGTGGCTGCAGCTCAGGGGTGGAGTGCTTGTCCAGCATACCAAGTAGCACACATACAAATCACACAGGAGAAAGAGTGCTTCTTCACATAAAGAAGTCATTACATATCACTGACTCCTCTGCCTGACAAAGTGACGCAATCAAGTCAGCATTTGCTCTAGAAACCAGGCGGTGGTGGTGCATGCCTTTAATCCCGCCCAGCACTTGGTCTGCAAAGTAAGTTCAGGATAGCCAGAGCAACACAGAGCAACCCTGTCTCAAATCAAAACTAATTAAATCAAAAGAAAGCAGAAGGACAGATATGATGCTACATGCCTTTAATCTCAACATCTGGGAGGCAGAAGCAGGCTGATCTCTGTGAGTTCAAGGCCAGGCAGGGCTAAGTAATGTGAGTTTGCCTCAAAAAAACCCACAAAAACCCAGTGCCATTGTTCTTGACTTTTCAGCAGTCCTCAGCTTGGTGGGAGCCTAGGCTGTTTAGATGTTCACCTTACTAGACCTGGAAGGAGGGGGGACGTCCATGGACTCCCCACAGGGCAGGGAACCCGGTCTGCTCTTTGGGCTGATGAGAGAGGGGGAGTTGATTGGGAGAGGGGGAGGGATATGGGAGGCGGTGGCGGGGAAGAGACAGAAATCTTTAATAAATAAAGATATAATAAAAAAACAAACAAAAAAACAAAAAAAAACCCAAACAAACAAATATAGGTCAATAACTTTTCTAAACTAGAGTAACTCCCAAAGGCATTCTAAATGTTTATCCATATCTCACAGATCAGCATAGTTCTCACTGGCAGCAAAGAAGCTTCTTCTGCAGCAGATGGAGACCACTACAGGAAGCACAACTGGTCAAAATGCAAAGAACTGACCGTGGGGTGCCCAGCTCCGGTTGATAAATCTACAACACAATCCCTACACAGAAGGTTCAGGGAACATCACTGTGAAGAGGAGCTGGAAAGATTTTAAGTATCAGAGGACCAGAATGTCTGCTATGAGATAGTGTCTTTCATATATGTCAGGGAAATGCACCCATGAAATGTTAACAATAGTTACCTAAACAAGACCTGCACAATGACAATACCAGCTGACATCCTAACGTGGACAGGGGAAACATCACAGGCTCCACTCCTAGATAAAGAGCTACAGGCTATGAATGGCTGCTGGGAGGGAGGTCCAGTCTTCTCCAGGGACAAGCCTGTGGCCAGCCACCCAATCCCTAGTAGTCAGAGTTACACAAATATACTAAACAGAAACAGTGGGTGGCATTTACATATTCATATGTGTGCACATACAGACAGACAGACATGTGTGTAACAATAATAGTGAACAAAGAAGAGGTAAGTGAGGACAAAGGAGGAGTTGAAATGAGGAGAGGGGAGAGTGGAAATGACAGAAACTATACGTGAAATTCTAAAAAAAAATAAGAAGTTAAAATATGAAAAAAAAAAGTAGGGCACTACTAAATGACAGGTCACTAGGATCAGTGCTACCTAAGCCTGTGGTTTCAAAGTTCTTGTGTAAACTTCGTCTTGTCCCAGTTCCCAAATCTGCTAACTCTCTGTCCCTTCTCCAGTTTCTACCAAAAGCTTGAGATCTCTTCCACTGAGTACAGAGAAACTGAAGTCAATACATGCAACTGTTTTGGATTTTTGTTGTTGTTGGTGGTGGTAGTAGTTTTTTTGAGACAGGGTTTCTCTATGTAACAGTCCTGGCTGTCCTGGAACTAGCTCTTGTAGACCATGCTGGCCTTGAACTCAAAGAGATCCACCTGCCTCTACCTCCTGAGCGCTGAGATTAAAGGTGTGTGCCACCACTGCCCCGCAACACTTTTGGTTTTTAATGAAGTTGATTCTATGGCTATTTCCTTCTTTTCTGCAAAATTGTCAATTAAAAGTTATTAAAACCAAATCAGAAAAAGTTCAGGTGTGATTACTGTTAGTAAAGCTGGCAAATATTAACAGCTGCTCAAAGGGGGTGGGGGAAATAAATTACTAAGTCTATCAAGTAGTCCATTGAAAACACAGCTGAGTGTGGTTCAGATCTCAAACTCTATAAGGATAGTAAAATTCTGATGTACTGCCATGATTTAAAATAATTCCAAAGATGCTGGAGAGATGGCTCAGTGGTTAAGAGCACTGGCTGCTCTTCCAGAGGTCTTGAATCCAATTCCTAGCAATGATATGGTGGCTTATAACCATCTCTAGTGGGATCTGACTCCTTCTTCTGATATAAAGTTGATAAAGCACTCATAAACATAAAACAAATAAATAAATAAGTCTTTTAAGATAAAACAAAATAATTCTAAGATGTACTTTAAATAGATTTTCAAATAGTAAGAGATAAACTTTGGTATCTGCCTCCAGTTATAGTTATACCAATTTAATTTTCAATATACTGATTCCTTTGAATTACAATTTTCAAAGCCCACAAATACCACCTTACAGAAAGAAGAAATGCACTGATTAAAGAATATATACTTTACAGCAAGGCACCAAGAAATATTAGGGTCAACGTAGCATCCTTTAGAAAAACCAATATTTAAAAAAAGGGAGGGAAGGAGAGAGAGGAGAAATGAGGAAAGGGGCGTGGGATAGAAGAAGCAAGGAGGGAGGGAGAGAAGGAAAACCAACTATACTAAAGAGATAAATGAGGACTGACGATGGTCAGCAGCTAAGAGCACCTGCTGCTACTCCTGAGTTTGGTTCGTGCTGGTAGGCTCAAAGAGTCAGATGCGGCAGTTAATACCTGCAAGGCTAGTACTTGGGAGTCTGGGGTCAGTGTGGGCTATAGAGTAAGGTCTTGTCTAAATAAGTAAATAAAAACAACTGAGGGACTTGCACACAAAAGATGTCACCTAACAATGTGCTTAGCAGAACAGCATCTACAACAGCCTACAAAGTCAGAATGTTGAACACAAACACTCATTGTCTCCATGGGGCACCTGAAGTCAAAGGGTTTCTGCTCTATTACATGTGAGCATCTATAAAAACAATTTAGTTATAAATACAGAGAAAGCCAACTACTGGTTGAAACAAGAAACAAAGATGTATAAAGTTCAATGAAATCTACCATTTGAGATCATTTCAAGAGGAAATCACATGATGAAAGTCTCTGGCAAGCACACAGCAAGGTTCCTGCCATATGTCAGCACTGATCTGATCCCAAGTCTTTTTCTTCAAGGAAGCTACTTTCGAGTACATATGTTAATGGCAGCTGCTTCTCTTACATCTAGTTATGCTAATCAAATGGCTTAGCCATATAGTTTCAAAATACAAAATACATCTGAATGACACAAGATTTTACCTAACCTACATTTTCTTGTTTATACTTGAGCAGTGGGTAGCATTCTCCATAATTTAGTACTAAAGATGAGTCTACTTGATGGCTTACTTTAATATGCCATCCTTGATATGCCTGCTCTGGGTGACTCCTGAGAGGTTGTCAAGCCGTTGTCTATGGCAATAGTAATGGCATGGCTGGTAGGAGTTCCAGAAGCAACTCAGATGGCAGAGAGGGCTGGCAGCCAAGCCTAGGAGGAGCCACTCTTCAGCAGTGCACATTACCAATCAGGAAAGCAGTGGCTTCCACAAGAGACTTTCCTTTTGTCCAGAAATAGGATACAATAAGAGATTTTTAAACCACTGTTTTAAAGGAACTGGAGATATAGACAAAGGGGATCGTGCTGTTAAAGTATCCTTCCAGCCGGCAGTTTACTGTCTTGTTTTCGTTCTAACAACCAGGCAGTATTAAAAGTGGACCCCACTAGCCTGGGGATGGTGGTACACACCTTTAATCCCAGCTCAGGAGGCAGAGGCAGGTGGATCTCTGTTGAGTTCAAGGCCAGCCTGGCCTACAGAGTGAGTTCCAGGACAACTAGAGATACACAGAGAAACCCTGTCTTGAAAAACCAAAAGAAAAAAAAAAGAAGAAAAAGAAAAAAAATTAGACCCCCACTACCCCACTCTACCCAGCCAGAGAAGCTGTACATGGGACACTTGCATTGAGTTCATGTTAAAAGGTGGTTTCAGAGTCAGCCTGCTGGTCTGAGACTGAGGGACAGTTCTGATTCGTGTGCCTCTCTCCCACACAGGTGACACTGGAAGGAGTGCTCCTTACCCTGACGATCTGCCGAGTACTTGTGATGAAGGCTTTTCTTATGCTCAATTCCGTTGCATCGAGGTTGAATTTCCTAGGATTTGCTTCAACTATACGTGGGCCAAAAAGTTAAGGTAAAGCAAATGCACCATGAGAAGCCTTACAGAATCTTGTTAAACGACAGGACACCGAAATGAGAATAAGACATCCTAAACCTCCGGAAAACACCAACTTGACATAAACATTCCTAGACTTTCTCTCCAACCACAGCTTTGAGAAGATCCCTCTGTCCCAAGACAAAGATGACCTGGCAAGTTAAAAATAGCCTCTGTAGCCAGGCATAATGGAGCACACCTATAATCCCAGCACTTGGGAGGTGGACCTTGAGTTCCAGGACAACCTGTGTTTCAAAAATCAGGAGCTGAGAATGTAGCTGGGGTGAAAGGAAGCGAAAGGGTGAGAGGGGCAGAAAAGAGCTATGGGTTCACCATAAATTCATGGCTACCACGGGTCAGTAGGGGTCAATCCTCGTGGCAATCCTTTTGTGCCTTCTGATTAGTGCCACAGGGAACCCAGAGTGGGCTGGAGCTCTGTGGACTGTGTACCAGCTTTGAACCTGGAGTGCCAGCACTGCCTCAGCCTCCCCAGTGCTGGGAATCACAGTCACCGCAGTCAGCTTCTGCCAACCTTTAAATCAGCGCTTCAGACTCTTCTTTATGCCAAATGCTACCCTTCTGTCTCAACCTAAAGAGACCAGGTCTGGTTCAACTGCCTCAGGGCAGACACTAGAAAAACCTGTGGTCTCTCTCATAACCTGTAATTACAGTATCTGCTGTATTATTTACTATCTGTTCCCAACCCTAATTCCAGGAGGCCTGGTAGTTAGTTTAGTTTCATTTGACCTAACCTTAAAAACCAAGAAAATGTTTAATACACAGAACACTCAATAAATGATTGTTGAATGAATAAAAAAAATATCAAAACTTTTGTCCTTTATCTCACAGTTTCTTTGAGACAAGGGCAGACTATGCAACGAAGGCTGGCCTAGAATTCACTATATAGCCCCAAAGCCCAGGCTGGCGTCTGATTGTGACTCTCCTGTCTCATCCTTCTGAGTGCTAGGATTACAGGTGAACACCACCACTAACAACTTTCCTTTCTGTCTCATAGGTTTTTACATTTTATTTAACTGTATAGTCTTTTAAAAACCTGGTTAGAAAAAGAACTCTGGTTAGCAGGCGAAGAAATGGCTTCTCCGGGACATGCCTTATATATGTACCACTATACTTTGCTCTTTGCTCCCTACTGCCCTCCTTTCTCTTGTCTCATAATATATGCCCCCAGTTCATCTCAGAGGAAACAATATCCCTTGAAATTGCTTATGATCCTGACCCCTCACATTTTACTTGTCTTTTAATAACATAAAAGTTACCATGAAGAAAGTAATGAGGAACAAGAACAGCAATTAAACACTCTACAGATCAACCTCCCATAAGCCCGTGCTGCCTAGCAAGGGAACCTTGTAGAGTCGGTTTCCTTGGTGGACTATTTCAAAGAAAAACACAAACCAGAGCTCAGACACGGAGCTGGCGTTGTTTTCTAACTAAAGTTTTAGTTACAGAGACTTCCCAGCTGAAAACAGAAAGCTGCACAACTCCACTTCCGCAGCTCTCTAGTTCATCAGTCAGAAATCAGCACAATGGATCCGCTCTGACCAAACAGTCATGGTAGAAGGCAGCTCTTCAATGGACAGCAGCATTTTAAAATCACTTAAGTGGCAGTGGGGTCTCTGAAGAGATTTTCTGAGTTCCAGCTAACAAGCTGTAACACTGGTCTGTATATCCGGGTGTCGTGTGCGCACTCACCCTGCTCCTCGAGCGTTAGGTCAGTCAAGTACTGTACTAGCAAGCAGCCTGCCCAGTACCACTGCTTGTCCTTTACAGTAATCACTCTGGCAGGCATCGTTCTAAGCTCGTGATACATGGAACCCTTTTGACACTCTTGTTGTCCTAGAATCCTTCTGAAGAGGAAACTAAAGCATAGAGAAGCTTACTAATGTGGCCAACGCCAGAGTCACTGTTATGGCACTATTATCAAATATATATTCAACACCCTCTCTGGCCCAGAGCGCCTAAGGCCCTTGGAGTCTCTAGAGTCTATTGCTAGTAGATGACTGATAATTCCTACACAGCTCCTCTGATCACCACACAAACCAATGCTATGATTAGTGATGTGAACTTCTAGCCACAGTTGCCCCTGGAAGGAGAAAGGGACTATAGATAGGCTGACCTAATCACCAATGGCCAATGACTTAACTGATAATGTTTCTGTGATGAAGTTTTCATACTCCAGAAATGGACAGGGTTCCTGTGGAGTACCTGCCACAGGAGGATGGCATTCTTGGGGACACACAAGCTCTTCTACCATACTTTCCCTACAAATCTCTTCCACACACGGACTTTACAATATGCGGGCAACCTAAGCAATGCATTTCTCTGAGCTCTACAAGCTGCTCTTGAAAATTAAACAAACAGGATGTGGGTGGGTCAGAACCTGGGGTTTGCAGGTGGCATCTGATAGGGATACTACAGCCACCCATGCTATCTCCAGGTAGATAGTGTCAAAACCGTAGGACACTCAGCTGGTGTCTGCTGGAAAACTGTTTGGTGCACAGATATCTCAAGTATTAGTATCTTACTGTGCACGAAGAGAAAGTTTATTTGTGCTTTTACAACAGTGAGTAAGAAACTGAACACCAGCAGACTGACTCCAGTGTCCAAAGTGAGGATCACTGCTCTATGCAGCCTGGATAATGCAGAATTCGCCATCCACGGAAGAACACGGCCAGCCTACCTGAGCTCCCGGGCAGACTTCAAATGTGTCATGGTACAAACAAGAACCTGATAAGTCACTAGAGAAGCAGACCTCTCACCTATGGCTCAAGGTCTCACTGAACTGCCCTCTTGCCTACGTTCCTGAGTCCCTCCACCCAGACACCACAGAGAAGGAAGGATATTGATAGTCTCATCGAGGTCCTCCAGATCCCACTCTATGCTGCGGAGGTTGTTCCTCAGCTCGTTGGTGGTCCAGTCGATTTCTTCCCTTGTTGCTGCAGAGGGGCCCTGAAGGAGCTCCGTCCATCTCTGAAACAATCCTTGGGCAGTGTTGACTGCTTTCTGTACCTCTCTGTAGTCAAGGTGAAGGGAAAGGAGGGAGAAGTCACACACAACTCATTCTATGAACTCAAAAACAAGAGAGCAGAACTTAAGGCAACACCACCACACGTCACCCTCACAACCCCATCACATCGCCACCCTCACCACCCTGAACAAGGCCCAAACAGTCACACTAAACAAGGCCCAAACACACAGACTGGGCATTTTGTTCCCAACAGATGCAGAATAAATTGGCCATTATTGAAGCAACTTTAACATCATGTTTGTTTGAGGAAGACAGTTCAGTTTTTTTCTTCCTAAACAGACAATACTAAAGTGACACAAAGAAGCAATCCTATAAATTAACTAAAGGGTCCTTCACATTCATATGGCTTTCATTGGGTGTGGCAGTCAATCTTGCTTTTCTTGGGTAAGAGCAGTTGAGAACTACTCCCACCTTGGCTTGTGTTTCACACAGTATTTTAATCTGAGACCTTTTAAATCCCTGGAAGATATCTAAACATTTCAGCTTTGCTAGTATCTGCTTCCCTAGAGTAAGCAACACTGTGTAACTTTTCTTGTTTCGATGCTTTTCTTGTTTCGAGTGTGGGATAGCCCCAGCAATGCTGCCGTTCAGCATGCTCTCACAGCAGATGCAGTTAAAAAGGGTCTACGGGTACCCTCACTATCACTGATCTTAAATGCCACTTCAGTGTTATAGCCTGAGACTACTATACCAATCAGTCAATTTGTAATGTGTGAGCATGCATGCCAAGGTCAAACAGCAATCTTGGGCACTGTTTTTCAGCAGCTGTCCACCATGTTTTTGAGACTGTGTCTCTCACTGGCCTGGAGCAAGCCCCAGGTATCTCCCTGTCTCCACCTACCCAAACAGGGATAACAAGCGGTGGTCACTGGAGAGCTAACTGACTTCCTTATGCTTGCCCAGCAAGTGCTTTTCCAAGTCAACTGTCTCCATAGTCCTGTCCAGAGTCCTAAACAACCATGATCGTAACCAAATGAACTGTCTCCATAGCCCTGTCCAGAGTCTTAAACAACCATGATCATAACCAAATGAACTGTCTCCATAGCCCTGTCCGGAGTCCTATCGACCGTGATCATAAACCTATATGAGTCTGTGTAATTGTGCAGAAGCAGACACTAAAAGGGGTGGATTTTATTATAGGTAAAGTATAACCTTAAAAAAGAATAAAGTCAGGTGTGGTGGTGCACACCTTTAATCCCAGCACTCAGGAGGCAGAGGCCAGCAAATTCTGGGTTAGAAGCCAGCCTGGTCTACAGAGCAAGTTCCAGGACATCTAGGGATACACAGGAAAACCCTGTCTTAAAAAAAAAAAAATAAGAAAGGTAAGATGATTATTGGTTCATATTTCTAAAGCAGATGTTTTAAGAGACCCCAAAGGTAGGTACTGTCATCAATGGCTCAGACCTTGAAAGAAAAGCCAGACTCACAGTGTATCCAGAAACTCCACCTGAGCAGTACTGAAGAGGCCTCACAGAGAATCTAAGAGCCCAACCTGCTAGTAACATCTTCCAGGCATGAACAAGTAACAGGGAATAATATGGGTCGCAACCGAGTATTCTAATGGTGATAGGGGTTTTTGGCCTGGTTGTTATTGTTGCTTGTTTGTTTTTCAAGACAGGATCTCTCTGTGTAGCCCTGGCTGTCCTGGAACTTGCTCTGTAGACCAGGCTAGCCTAGAACTCAGAGACTCACCTGCCTCTGCCCGCTCCCCAAGAGCTCGGATTAGAGTGAGCCACCACGCCCAGCTGGTAGTGGATTCTGAGAGTCCCGCTATGTTACGTGAGGTGACATAACCTAGGTTAATCCTTCTGCCTCAGTTTCCTGAAGGCTGAGCTTATTGTAGACATATGCAACTATGCCTTGTAGCAAACTTTTGGAAACACTTTTCAGAACTTCCTAAATAACCTGAAATTTCCATAGTGCCAAGAGCCACAGCCCCCCTCTAACAATGCACAAGACCGAGCAGGACACCCTCTCCATCAGAACTGCACACCAGCACCTCACAGTTAACACTGAGAGACCTAGCACTTCAACTAAGTCAATCCATGAAGCTCGGCAGCACATCATCCTGCCACCCACCCATTCGCCATCCCGGAGGGCAGAAGTGCCCTTCTTTTCTTCTCAGACTTCTCAGAAGAGGAAAGGGAGGGGCCTCAGTCAAACCAGCTGAGGAGGCGCTTCCAGGAAACTACCTGCCCTACCCAGCCAGTCCAGTCAGTGCTTTATTGAACGAACAGCTATGACCAAAATACTGCTTTATTTGGACAGTCCAGCTTAGCCATTTCCAGGCTTCTCTCCCAAATACGCAATGGGAGTGATTAAAGAACACGCAAGAGCACAGATGCACGCTGACTTCTTAGGGATCAGCTAAGCAAGCTTGGAAAGCAGCAGCTGGCTCAGCAGCACTGGGATCGTGAGGCTGCTTCAATGAGAGCTCACCCTACCTTCCTAGTAAGAACTGTCTGTGGCTCTAGCTCCTCATGCAGAGAAGCCGTGAGCACGTCACTGATGACGAGAAACATCTGTCTCCCTATGAGCCAGGCAAGTTTTCTGCTCAGAGCTTCCAGAGTCAGTCTTACACACCACGTCACATCAACAAAGCACTGTGCTAGTAAAACTTCAGAAGTAGACTTTACCCACTTGCTGTCCGAAAGTCTGTCAGAACCATGGGCCTGACAAGTTTTCAGAACCACAGACTGAAGGACCCTAACACCAACCCACAATATGGCCACAGGAACACTTGTAACATAGCACTTCCTTCCTGATAAATAAAAGACTGCACCTTTGCCAAAAAGAAGAGCCACCCAAACTTTCCAAATGAGATTCTTTTACCCACTTTAAACAAAAGTTGACGGCAACAGGACTAACCTTTGGAAGCTAACGCAACACTGACCAGTGCTAATTGATTTTAAAGCCTCTTCCACACCACATTCCAACCTGTCACACCGTAGTAAAGGGCTCGCCACCTCAACCAATCGAGCTTGGGAGGGCTACAGAATATTCCCAAATGTTACCCCCTCCAAAAAGAAAAAATTCACGACTTTTTCTTACTTGTAGCTAATGAAGTGTGGATCGGGCATGGTGGTGTATGCCTTTAATCTCAGCACTCAGGGGGCAGAAGCAGGAGGATCTCTGCGAGTTCAAGGCTAGTCTGGTCTAGTGAGGCCCCCTCTTGAAAAGAACAAGACAGTTTGCCAAGTATAAAAAGAAACAAGGAATGTCTCAGCTAATAGCGAGTGTCAAGCTTTGGATAGGGTTTGAGTGTGTCTCTACGGGCTCGTACATGTTAGTGACTTGACCCTCGAGAAGGCAGTGTGGAGGTATTGAAAGCCCTAAGAGGCATGTCAGAGGTTAATTAGGCTGTTCGGATACAGCACTCAAAAGCCATAAAGGTAGTTCTTGTGGGATCCCAGTTAGCTCCCGAAAGAAAAGTTGCTACAAAACATAGAGCTTGTCGCTTCCTTGACCTCGCTTGCTGCCTCCACAGTATCTGTCCCTCTCACAAAGGACTGATGGAGGAGTACAGCCCAGGGGCCTCTCTCTACAGGGCCCAATCCTGGACCTTCCATGAGCTAAATAAACCTCTCTTTACAAAGTATCCTGTCTGGCTACTGGTTAGACCAGCAGAAAGGGGTCTTGTTCTTAGCTGTTACTTGGCTGTGTAGAACTGCAAGATTGCAGTTCCAGCTTCCCTCTGGAGCCTGCTTTCTTCGCCCATGCTGACAGACTGAGTTGGCATCTGTCCCTGCTCCTCTGCTTGCGCAACAATTGCTGCCCAACTCCGTGTAAAATAGTGTTTGTTGTGTGCTCCCAGGCTCTGTGGGGGAGTAATCAGACACAACAAGGATGACCTGTCCCAGGTCTGAGCTAAAGTGTGTTTAGAACAGTCACTTCTCCCGAGCTCTCTGAGGTCTCCCCTCATCCTCTGGTGGGGTGGTTCAGTGTAGCTGACTTCTTTCATGTCAGCTGAGGCACCCTAAGCTTGTGACCTAAGAGAAGACGCAGGAGGAAGCTGCACTAGCTGAGGGACTTCAGGAATCGGTGTCCCTGCTTCATTCTGTCAGTCAAGGCAGTTCCAAAGGTCTGCTCAGGTCTAACACTGAGAGTATAGACTATTGACTGATAGAAATAAATGCCAGCTTCCCAATCTAAGAAGCAAACGGGACAATGCAGACACTGGTGCAGCCTGTATCTCGGACAAGGAACTTCTCTGTAAGGCTTACAGAGAAGTTTCTGGTTCAACAACAACATACAAGAGACTAGTAAAGACAACATTCTGATCTGGAGGTGCAACCTCAAAGACCCAGGCTGCAAGCTGTGCAAGCCTCAGCAACCACTTTACTCACCTCCCTCCCACGCTCCCCCAGATCGCTCCTGCCCTGCACCCCACACACCTCATTCCACTGCCAATCAGGATGACAGAGGAGCTCTTCCCATTTCTTGACTTCCACACACACATCTTTTGCATTTAAGGGAAAATCAAAACACTCTTTCCTTAGCCTTACTGCCAACCAAATGCAGGCAAATTCAGAAGACGTCTCTGCTTAATTATCCGCACTACATATATTCTGACCCTACCACGCGGCTGTACGTTCACTTCCACGCTACTGTTACCGAAATAATAGAGAACGAGAGGAAAAGACCAACTTCCACCTTAGGGGTTCAGAAGGCTCACTCCATGGTCTCTTGGCCTCACATGCTTGCTTGATGCTTGGGTAAAACATGCTGTCAACACAGGAGAGTGGCGTTTGTTCATGGCAGTAGGTAGCGGGGAAAGTGAGACCACTTATCCAGGGTTAGCCGGTCCTTGTTGCCCCCCCCCCCCAGGACACCACCCGGTGGAGTACCTTCCCTGAGCCTGTCCTCACTCTGCTCCCCTTTGCCTCGGTGCTCCGGCATGTCAGTCCAGTTCGGGTCTGCTACAACGCTAGGTGCTCTTGCTTCACAAACACCCACCCTGCCTATTTACACATTTGCCTTCCATGAGTCACTGTGAGCAGCTCCGCGGCCTCTAGCTCCAGGAAGGGCTTCTCTTGGTGCCTGTCATTCATATTATGCAGCTGCTTCTCGGTGTCTAGACTGTGAGCAGAGGGATGACATTTTGGCTTTTGGCCTTGTTTTCTGTGTTTCCGGCCTTAAAGCACAGAAAGATGCATGCACTCTTTACTGGTGGTGGTTTGAGCAGAGAAGGAGGGAGCTTCATGGAGGGCAACACCATCAGTGGAGCTGGGGGGCGGCAGCACTGTGTGCTCAGAAACCATAGAGCACTCAAGTGGAGTGGACAGGTTGTTGAGACATAATAGCTAACATTTAAAGGCTGCATCTCCTGGGCTAGGAGCACTTTATATGAACTGTAAAGACAGCCAGACAATGGAGAATTCTGTCTCATTTCAAAGAGGAGAAGCTGAGGGAGGATCTAGGGGTCACAATGCAATAATCTAACTTCACTAAGGAAAGATACGACAGGGTCAATTACGCTGACCCAAAAGGAAGACCTCATCTTTTTTTTTGTAGTTTATGAATTTATTTATCAATAAGTTCTGATATTGTGGGAGGACATAACTATGTTTGCCTGTGACTTTTTTTTTATTAAAGATTTCTGTCTCTTCCCCACCGCCGCCTCCCCTTTCCCTCTCCCTCCCCCAGTCAAGTCCCCCTCCCTCGTCAGCCCAAAGAGCAATCAGGTTCTCTGCCTTGTGGGAAGTCCAAGGGCCACCCACCTCCATCCAGGTCTAGTAAGGTGAGCAACCAAACTGCCTAGGCTCCCACAAAGCCAATATGTGCAGTAGGATCAAAAACCCATTGCCATTGTTCTTGAGGAAGACCTCATCTTGATGTCACTGGAGGCTTTTGGAACTGGGGAGGAAGTGAAATTAGGGATTTAGGAATATTGGTTTGGTAGCAGTGCTGGCTCCATCAGTGTGTCAGTGTGAGGGAAATTTGAAAAGGAAGTCTCGAAAAGCGCTGATCTAAGTGTGCAATGATCAGCATGCAGTCCTGCAAGGGGTCTGACAAACTGTCACGTCAGGTAATGGTAGTCCTTGTCGTTAGGTGGGACCATTGTGGCTCCTACTAGATGAGCTGCTGCAGAGAATAGTCTCTCCATCACAGATAACTGTTCTCATCCTGTGGATAGTCTGTCCTCATAAGAGGCCTTGTCCCTTGCAGGCCTACAAGAGTGGTCAGTGGTTTTTGTTTTTGTTTAGCAAAAGCAGTTTCTAAGTAAGTTACGTTTGTAACTTTTCATTCTTTTTCTTTTCTTTTTTTTTTAAGATTTATTTATTTAGTTATGTATACAACATTCTGCCTGCATATATGCTTGCATACAGAAGAGGGCACCAGATCTCATAACAGATGATTGTGAGCCACCATGTGGTTGCTGGGAATTGAACTCAGGACCTCTGGAAGAACAGCCAGTGCTCTTAACCATTGAGCCATCTCTCCAGCCCCAATAACTTTTCATTCTTAAACACAGAGGTAAGCCACTTGTCCCAGCTTTGTTCCAGCTTTGGGTTGTTTCCACGGACTGTATTCCTGTAGCACAATAGCTAATTCAGGGCACACGCGCAAGACAATTTACTGCCAGACTACCCCTAGAAAGTGCTTTAGCAGACCTGTTTTAGTAAGCTTTTGCTAGTACAGATTCAGTCCTAATTTGCTGGGTGAAAAAAAAATACAGTATAGGAACTTCTTCAGTATTTGATGAGTTAATTCAATCAAGTTTTTGGTTATACACACACACACACACACACACACACACACACACACACACACACACGTTACCAAGCTTTCAGAACCAGCATTTCCGAATTTTCAACTTCTATTGAAACAAGACACCAAGAAAATCCCAAAGTTGAGCATGTTGAAATGTGTCAGCACCATCACGTGCTGCTTAGTGATCGGGCTATAATCTGAGAAACGCCTCATTAGACAATGTTGTCATTGTGAGATGACACAGATGTACTTCATGAACTAAGAAGGCTACACCACTAGGTCGTATAATCTTATAGGTTTTTTGTTGTTGTTGTTGGTGGTGGTGGTGGTGGTTTTTCAAGACAGGCTTTCTCTGTGGCTTTAGGAGCCAGTCCTGGAACTAGCTCTTGTAGACCAGGCTGGTCTTAAACTCACAGAGATCTGCCTGCCTCTGCTTCCTGAATGCTGGGATTAAAGGCGTGTGCCACCAGCGCAGCTGCTTTTAATTTTTTAAACTAAGTTTGTATTTATCTTGTGCTTGTGCTGGGAGCATGCCACAATGAATATCTGGAAGTCAGACTGTGGGATTCAATTCTTACCTTCCACCATATGCTTCCCAGGGAAGGCAAACCCTTCGACCACTTAGCCATCTTAGAGGCCCTGCTTTAGGTTTCTGTTTTTGAGACCTAGTTTCACCATGTTGCTCAAGATAGTATGAAATTCAATATGCAGCCCAGGCTGACCTCAAAAACATGGCAATTCTCTGGCCACCACATCCCAAGTGCTGGGGTTATAGGCACACACCAACCATTCTTGCCTAGGAGGTGTTGCTGTTGTTGTTTATCTGTTTGTTTTGCTATCCTCCCTCTTTGGGTCAAGGAAGCATTTGGGAAAACAAAGATTAATTTATTTTTATGTATATGAGTGTTGTGTTCCCAAGCATGCCTGGTTCACATGCAGGTCAGAAGATTGCACCAGATCCCCTGGAACTGGAGTTATAGACAGCTGTGAACAGCTATCTGGGTACTGGGAATTGAACCTGGTTCCTCCGCAAGAAAGTGCTCTTAACCTCTGAAGTATCTCTCCAGTCTCCAGCAGGTGGTTAAAGAGAACTTCCTGTTCACTAATTTAAAATCACTTTTCCAAGGGCTCAAACTCAGATCTGCTCGTTCCATAAGGAAAACAGATTTGTTTGGAGGCTGAGGTTAAACAGGTCTTGGTAGACAAATGCTTTTCATTCTCAAGGTCAAAAGAACTGAGACAAGCAGCCAAAATGTCTGAGCCCTAGATCTCTTTAGCTGTACCATGGGTGAACGGTAGGTTATCCTGAGAACCCAGTGGTTGACTTAGTGGAGGCTGTGGAAGATGGGAAGTGAAGGAGAGTCAGTGACTCACACCCAGATAGGTCTCCAAACTATCTAGGTGAAACTGCCCACTACCATAAGAGTGAGAGAAGGAAGCAGCTTTCTTTTTAAGTCTATCTTGTTTGCTTGTTTGAATACTTGCTTTTCCCATAGCAGAATGATGATGTTTGGTCTTAGCAATTAGAACGTTCCTAGGTAGCTATCGATGGAGGGGTTAACCCTGGATAAGGGGTTAGGTTGTTAGGTTGGAAATACAGCTGGAAGCTTGTCAGCATAAAAGAGGTGCTCTGAACCCATGAATGCTGGGAAACACCCGCAAGTTGTAAAAGAACACTGAGGAATGCTGGGACCAAGTGGGAGCAAGGGAAAACTGCATTAGAAAAGCACACGGTCACAGAAACAAAGGCTGTTCCAAGAAAGTAGTGGGATGGGTCTAGAGTCAAGTATATTGGAGGAAGAAGTCAGATTCACTCTTGACCCAACCTGAGGTGTCGGTGATGTCAGTCCTGTCGCGGGGCAGCGTGGGGGCAGCATGGATATGAAGGATTCGGAGGGCCACCTCAAGAGGCACTCTTATTTACAGGTTGGGCCTCAGCAGGAGGTGCTGTTTGGGAGATCTCAAAACTGTAGCGGGAGGACTTAGCTGAAAGAAGTAATCACTCTGTGTGTGTGTGTGTGTGTGTTCTTGAGGGAATCTTAACCCTGGCCCTTCCTGTCTCACTTTCTCCGCTACCACTGCTTTCTCTGCTATTGCCTACCATGAACAAACACCTCCCCTTGGCCACTCTCCTGTTGACAGAATGTTTTGCCCAAGCATCAAGCATGTGAGGCCAAGAGACATGCATTTTATTTTTTAGGCAATGGGCAGCCATTAAATGATATTAAGTAGGTTATACCTGCTCGGGCCTTGAAGGGCTATATTGTACTGTCCAATATGAAATTCACAAGTGACTATTCAAGTATGCCTAAGGACTTTAAAAGTAGTGTCATTAAGGAACTAACATTTAATTATTTTAAAAACTGATACACAATCTGGTTGCCCAAAAAAGTGGTATGTATGTTTGGAACAATTAGGGTATGTGAATTTCTTTTTTGTCTTCTTTGAGACAGGCTCTCATATAGCCCAGGCTAATCTCAAACTCATTGTGAGGCTCCTTTTGAACATCTGCTCCTGCTTCTGGCTTCCAAGTGCTGGGATTACAAGTGCTCCCTATGACCCAGACTTTGAATATATCTTTTGAACTGTAGGTTTAAAGGAGTCTAAATATAGGACAGTATGTTCAAATTTTTAACAGCCAAACTGAAATGAGATAGAAGTTTAAAATAACAAATTTTGAAGACTTAATACAAATAGTTGAAGCCAAGTGCATGCCTACAATCTCAACACTCAGAAGGCTGAGCAATGACTGCTGAGTTTAAGGCTAGCCTGGGCTATACTGCAAGTATCAGGCCAGCAAGTTCTACATAACAAGATTCTATCTCAAAAAAGAAAGAAGGAAAAGAAGGAAGGAAGGAAGGAAGGAAGGAAGGAAGGAAGGAAGGAAGGAAGGAAGGAAGGAATCACAGCTGGCAGTAATATTTTGAATATATTAACAAAAACATTGGTCAGATGGTGGTGGCACTCGCCTGTAATCCCAGTACTCAGAAGGCAGAGGCAGGAGGATTTCTGTGAATTTGAGGTCAGTCTGGTCTACAAAGCAAGTTCCAGGACAGTTAGGTCTGTTACACAAAGAAACCGTCTCAAAAAACCAAAAACTGAAAAAAATAAAGTCATACTTGAGACATCAACTTTTTCTATTTGCGATATATTTTCAATAATCTTGTTTTTTAAACTTTTCCTGTGTGTGTGTTTCTGCGCGCACATACGCATGTGCACACATACGAATTCCTGCATTCGCGCACATATAGATTTCTGCATGTGGAGGTCAGAGGACAACAAGCAGAACTCCTGCTGTGTGAGTTCTGGGGATCAAAATCAGGTCATTAGGCTTGGCTGCATGTGGCCCTATCTACCAAGACATCTCACTGGCCCTCGAGGCTGCTAACGAACGGATACGCCTGGGTATGCCATTACACATCTGGAAACACCCATGAGGCTGGCTTCATTTAACTCTTGGATAAAGTGCAGACCACTACTCATCCTTCATGCGCCTTAAAGACCTCTGACAGTTCCAATCAAGTAGTGATATCCAGTCAGGAAGCAAGTGCTGGCAGACTATGGGGGGGGGGGGGTATCTGAGCAGTGAAAGTTTTCAAAACTTTCACTCAAAGGCAAGCAAATAAAAATGTTCTGGTTGTCTCTAACATGTACTCACTACCAGATATGAACTTAGCAGCTTGAGTGTTAAAAACTTCAATTCTGCCAGGCTGTGGCGGTGCACGCCTTTAATCCCAGCACTCAGGAGGCTGAGGCAGGTGGATCTCTGTGAGTTTGAGGCCAGCCTGGTCTACAGAGTTAGTTCTAGGACAGACTCTAAAGAGAGACCCTGTCGCGACAAAAAAAAAAAAAAAAAAAAAAAAAAAAAAAAAAAAAAAAAAAAAAAAAAAAAAAAAAAAAAAAAAAAAAAAAAAAAAAAAAAAAAAAAAAAAAGAAAGAAAGAAAGAAAGAAAGAAAGAAAAGAAAAGAAAAGAAAAGAAAAGAAAAATAAGAAGAGACGACGACCCTTCAACTCTGGGGCTGGTGAAATGGCTCAGCAGGCAAAGGTGAAGACTTGCCGCCAAGCCTGAAGACTTGAGTTTGATCTGAGACCCACATAGAGGAAAGTGAGAAGGGACTCCTCTAAGTTTTCTTCTGACTTCCATGTGTGGCATAGCATTCACACACACACACACATGCACACACACAAAAAATAGAAAACAAAACAAAAAACCCTTCCATTCAAGAAAAAAGCATACAACTCTAAATTAAAAAGCAAAAAAACCAAAGAAGACATCCTAAACCAATTCCCTAATAACACATTTTCTAGGCAGGTAAATTTTACTGTTGATCTATATCTCCCTATTCTCCCATCTAAATTAAAGCAAGGTGAAAGAAAAACCCTTTTACTAAAATGTTAAGAAACAGTCTTAATAGATTTGATTGTATACACTATGGATAATAAAGTATCTCATCTAAAATACCATTTAAATTTTCCCAGTACCTTTAAGTATAAAAACAACACGCACACAACCGATCAGCTTTTACCACTGCACAGATAAGATGCAAGGAGCAACTAGTTAAAAACAAAGAACACTTCACAGTCAGTAGAACTTCTCCTCTCTTAACTTTGCAGTTCTCAGATTTTTGACATTTCTCTGACATTCAAAGCATAAAGATGACATGTTATTAGAAATAGGTTGCGACATCATAATTGCGCTTTCTTGCATTTGTGTAATGACTACAAAGTTGAGACAACGAAGTACAATTGATGTTTCCATCTCCCAAAAGACAATCAAAGATGGAGTCAAGACAGCTCCCTCGCAAAAAGAGGGCAGTAGGCTTCTGAAAAGCAGAACGTGAAGTGAGGGAAACCTGTCAAACGCTCAGGACGAAACCAAGGAGTTCAAAAGAAACACTCATTTCCTTCGATACGGTGGGAAAATCCCGGTGGCTCACAAAAAGCCTCGGAAAGTTTGGTTTGGCTGATTGCATCTTGTTTTCCTTCCAACATCAGTACCGGGCCTGGAGGACTTTTCCTCCCCCGGGAAGCCGCGCGTCCTCCCGCACCCAGATCCCGCACCGGCTGAACGCCTCCGGGCAAGCCGCGGGGTGCCAATCCCGGGCTAGCTCCGCGACTCCACAATGGAGATCGCCCCCGCGCACGCCCACTCCAGGAGGGCCATTTCCCTTTTCCTGCCCAGATGCTGTCCGCCCGCTCCAGCGCGTCGCTCCCCACCTGCGGCGCGCGACCCCGAGGAAGTGGCCGTGCGGGCCGAAAGGAGGACTCCCGGGGGCCCAGCCCCGGAGGACGCGCGGTGTCGGGGTGCAGAGGCTGTGTCACCCTGCCTCGATTTCCCTCCCTTCCCCCTGCGGCGACAGTCCTCGGCCCACACTCACCCTTTCACCACAAAGAAGGGGTCCTCCATGGACATGGCGCCCGGCCCGGCAGCCCGAGCCTTCCCTGAGGTCTCCCGCGGCCAGCCCCTCGGCCGGGGTGACCCGGAGCAGCGGTGGGCGCAGTCCCGGGAACCCGACGGCCGGCGGTCCAGCACTCGGTCAGCGCCGTGGGTCGAATCCCACTCCAAGCCGGCCCCCACGGCAGCCTCCTCCCCCGGCACCTCCGGCGCCTAGCCCCGCCCCCAGGACACTCGCCGCGACCAATCAGGAATGCGTACCGCAGCTCCACTTCCGCACTCTGGATCACGTGACCCAGATCGCCCAGGCGCTGGGCCAAAGGGGGGCGGGGCTTGGTCTAGCGTCTCTGGGCCCAAGAGGTGGAGCTCTGGGAAGTAGGGGAGGTCGTCTGCCTCCGCTGGAAGAAGGCTATGGGGATTTTAGCTGTTGATGAGTCTTATTCGCATAGACCTCTTATCTTTCCTCTACTTTTAAAGACTTGCTTTTAACGCTGTGTGATTTACATGCCCATCTCTTCCTCGACTTGCCCTGTAAGATTCTCAACCTGATTATGGTAAAGTCTTACATAGTGTGTAAAGGCTGTATAAACATCCTCAATACTCTTTGGGGGACGATGCTACTGTTTTTATTTTATGAGGCTTCAGTCTCTCCTGTATAGGGTCATACGACCCATACATCACAGAACCATAGATCCTGGGCACTTTCCCCAAAATGAACAGTATCTTTTGAAATACCTTCTGAAAATGAACTTCCCAGACAAAGGAGCCAGTCAGGGTAACTTCCTCTCAACTATGATTCCTAAACGTCCAGAAAAATTTTATCTGGCACACTTAGTGAACTGGCATATTTAACACGCAGTCCATAGCGTTCATTGTTAAGTCCTCTGACCTTTCATTGCTGATAACCATTGGGCACTTACTGTGTGCTGGGCAGGATTCTAACTTACTTTATTACCTTCAGAAATTACTGTGATTTATTATCTGCATTTTATGAATGAGCTTTTTGAGACTCTGAGGTGAAGTGACTTGTCCAAAGCCTCTAGTCTCTTTGGAGCTTGCATCAAACAAATCTCTTTTGAACCTGTAGTCCTTCATTCGATCCCTCATCTTTAAAATGTACACAAACCAGGCAGTATGGCGCACACCTTTAATCCCAGCACCCGGATCTCTGTGAGCCCAAGACCAGCCTGGTCTACAGAGCAAGTTCAAGGACAGCCCAGGCTAACAGCGGGAAGGTAAACAATATCCAGCTCTTCTGTTGTTCTGTAAACTCTGAGGCCCCAAAGGAGGAGGCGGTACAGTCAAGGACACCTGAAGGAAACTGTTGTTCAGAGGACAGCAAGAAAGACGGAAGGGAAGGATGAATCTGACAGATGTTTCCCACGGAAACAAAGCAGAGTATGAACATAATGGGAGAAGGGGGAGGAGAAGAGAGAGAAGTCAAAGTCGAAGACAGAACTGAGGGAACAGTGGGTGGTGGATGTGGGGGGGGGGTGCTGGGAGAGTTGCAGGCTCCGGTTACCTACAGACTGAGATGGGGAGATAAACATGCCCATGTGACCAAGACAGGTAATTGAAGGACAGATGGGCCCAGGGGCTCCAAGTGATACTTGGAGCCTGATCCTTGAGTTTCAAACCTCAGCTCTGCTACTCTCAGCGGCTGTGTTTGAGCAGAGCCCCTAATTGTTCGCTGTCCTTACTGTGAATGGGTGCCATAGTAACATCTTTCTCCAGGCCTGAAAAGGCCTTAGGACAAAGCCTAGTGCACCTGTTCAAGGAGGACTCGGAGCTGAATAACCCTAGCCTCCAAGGAGCTCTTGGGCCTGTGGGGAGGAGCAAACAGGAAACCAGAGAAATACATTGTCCAGATAACAGAGTTGAGACACTAGTGTATTTGTAGGTGGGTAGGGGGTGGGGTGGGAGCTTCCTAAACAGTGACTAATGCAGGTGGGATCAGTGATGTAGACCAGCAGAGCAGCCTCCTGAAGCCAGAGCAAAGAGCTTTGCTGGAGTGTCGGTCGCAGCAGGGAGACACAGTCCAACGTGGTGGCTGCCAGCAGCCTGAGTCATTCCCTTTGCTGCTCAGGACCTTCAGTCAGGTACACTCAGAATCTTAACTATACCTCAGGAAGATTTTCAGGATGAACTGTAGTGAAAGCAAGTTAGTAAATTTACTAAGTATTTAGAAATCAAGTTGTACAGGAAAGGGGCCGGCAGAATCCCAAGGCTCACATGTGGGCTTCTCCAAGGAGAGTCATACTTGGATGTCTACACAGATGACTCTGTGGCTCTGAGAAGTTTGAACTGCTCTAAGGTTGTAATTTACTGGGTTTAAAGATTCAGCAAAGTCTAAAATTTAAAGTTTAAAAGTTGAGTAGTTATATGAACTTGTTTCTAAATAAGGTTTTTGGTAGTAAATGAAGCTGTAAAGTGATTTTATGAGGTGCATTGTTTAGATTAGGGGTGAGGGATCTGGAGCCATCTCAGTGGATAACAGCCCTAATTGCACTAGGGTGGTGGTGGCGCAGGCCTTTAATCTCAGCACTCAGGAGGCAGAGGCAGGTGGGTCTCTGTGAGTTCAAGGCCAGCCTGGTCTACAGAGTGAGTTCCAGGATAGTAAGGGCTACATAGAGAACCCTTGTCTTGAAAAACCAAACCAAACCAAACAAAAATAGTTTCTCTTGGGCTAGTGAGTAAAGGTACTTGCCACCAACCTGAGGTCTTGAGTTCTGTTCCCAGAGTTCACATCATAAAAGGACAGAGCTAACTGCTGAAAAATGATCTCTGGCCACTCTAGTTGCTTTTTTTTTTTTTAAAGCTTTTTTATTATATATATAGTGTTCTGCCTATATTTGTCCCTGCAGGTCAGAAGAGGTCACTGGATCTTGTTATAGATGGTTGTGAGCCACCCGTGGTTGCTGGGAATTGAACTCAGGACTTCTGGAAGAGTGACCACTGCTCTTAACCTCTGGACCATCTCTCCAGTCCCATCATTTTTTTTAACTCTTTGGGGACCCTCCACTCAGCTCCCAAATAAATACATAGAAACTTAATGCCCTGTCTTAGCTTAGCTTATCTATAGCCAGTTTTTCTTAACTTAAATTGTTCTATCTTGTTGAAATAGGAGAGGCGGGGCTGCGTCCCCAGCACCCCGGCCGCCTGCTAGCTTATGCCCTGAAATAACAACACACAAACTGTATTCATTTAAACACTGCTTGGCCCATTTCTATCTAGCCTCTTCTCAGTTAACTCTCGCACCTGGACTAGCCCATTTCTAATAATTGTTTGTAGCACCCCAAGGTGCGCTTACCGGGAAGATTCTAGCCTACGTCCATCCTGGGTCGGAGCTGCCTGGGAGAGCAGAGCCTGGCATCTCTGCTCCAGAGAGCAGAGCTGTCAGGTCTGAGCTCACTTCCTCTTCCTCCCAGCATCCTATTCTGTTTACTCCACCCACCTATGTTCCAAGCTAGGAGGCCAAGCAGTGTGTTTATTACTTAACCAATGAAATCAACAGATTGATATATGACACTCCCACATCACTATCTCTTGCCTCTGGGTTTTTACCTTTCTCTATTCTATATACTTCTCTTTCTTTCTTACTCCATGTCTGGCCCCTGGTCCCATCCTCTCCTTCTCTTGTTCCTCCTTCCTTTTGTTCTATTTATTCTCTCTGCTTGGCAGCCCTGCTTATTTCTCTCTCCTGCCTAGCTATTGGCCATTCAGTTCTTTAATAGACCATTCAGGTATTTTAGACAGGCAAACACAAGTTCACCAAGTTAAGCAAATGCAACATAAAATAATGCAATATATCTTTGCATCATTAAACAAATATTGCAGAGCATAAATGAATATAACACATCTTCAACTAATATTCCACAACAGACCACCACATATTCATTGTGCTGTTATGCACAAGTACACACACATGCACATGTAAATAAATGTAAATTTTAAACAAAATTAAAATGAACAGACTAGTTCATTGGCTGTGCTTAACATCTGTATTGAGATGTCTTTAAGAAAATCACATTATCTTTGTAAGCAATTCTTTTATCCTTTGTGTTGGAGGTCCTTGGTTCTGTCAGCAGGAAAGGCACATTAGATCCCAGGGCAGAGAGGGTCTTTTTCGAGTGGTTCATGAATTCCCCTTGTATTTCTTTCATGCCTTAGAAGGAGCAGACAGCAGGAGATAAGGCTGTAGGTGGACAGGACTAGCTGGTTGGAAGCACTGAGTACTGAGTGTTCTGTCCTGTAAACCTAGGAACCGAGAGAGATGGCTGGGTCAGACTGACTATGGTGGCTTGAATGAGAATGGCCTCCAGACCCTCCTACATCTGAATGCTTGGTCTCTACTTAATGGAACTGTTTGGGAAGGATCAGGAGGTGTGGCCTTGTTGGAGGAAACATGTGGACTTTGAATTTCAACAGTCCACGCTATTCCCAATTAGTGATCTCCTCCCCCTCCTCTGTTGTTTCAACATGTAAGCTCTCAGCTACTATTCTAGCTTTATGCTTACTTGCCGGCTGCCACTATGTTCCCACCATGATCATGGACTCTATAGCCTCTGGAACTGTGAGCCCCAAACTAATTGTTTTATTAGTTGCCTTGGCAATGGTGTCTCTGCACATCAATAGAAAAATAACTAAGACACTGGCACTGAGACAGATGGTACAGTGGCTAGAAAGTCACGGTCCAGAGGATGGAGGAGGAGATCATGAGCCAGTGTGGAAATGAAGACCTAGAGGGAGGATGCATTTGAGAAGAGGTATGGAGACCATAGCGGTAGATGTGGTTGGTTCCTGATGAGGAAAAGATGGTAAAACAAGGATGAGAAGGAAGGGGTTTGGACAGAGAAGGCATGCAGGGTCTGGAATTGTCGGTGAGTAGCACTTAGTTGTATCCCCAAGAAAGAGACTCCTACTATTTGGAAAAATGAGGCAGTCAGTGGAAGTAGGGGATAAAAGAGGCTAATGGGACAAGAAAGAAAATGACCCAAATACATTATATGCATATATGAAAATGTCACAATGAAACAAACTATGTCTAATATATGCTAATAGAAACTTAATTTTTTTTAAAAAAAGACTCCAGAAGGTGACCTGATTTAGGGTATGTATATATATGCTTAATGTATGTTGGTCTTTCCCAACAAACTAAGCTTCTGGAGGGTCTGGGTACTATGTAAATGTCATCACCATACCAAAGACTAGCACAGACCTTTATTATCCAGCTAATGGGTTTATTAATTGAGGGGTTTTTTTATTGATTTTTATTGAACTCTATATTTTTCTCTGCTCCCTTACCTACCTCTCCCCTCCACTTCAACCCTCTCCCAAGGTCCCCATGCTCCCGATTTACTCAGGAGATCTTGTCTTTTTCTACTTCCCATGTAGATTAGATCCATGTATCTCTCTCTTAGGGTCCTCATTTTTGTCTAGGTTCTCAGGCATTGTGGTTTGTAGGCTGATTTTCTTTGCTTTATGTTTAAAAACCACTTATAAGTTAGTAATATATGATAATTGTCTTTCTGTATCTGGGTTACCTCACTCAAAATGATGTTTTCTAGATCCATCCATTTGCCTACAAATTTCAAGATGTCGTTATTTTTTTCTTCTCTGTAGTACTCCATTGTGTAAATGTACCACATTTTCCTTATCCATTCTTCAGTTGAGGGGCATTTAGGTTGTTTCCAGGTTGACAAAAAATGCTGCTATGAACATAGTTGAGCACATGTCCTTGTGGTACAGTTGAGCATCCTTTGAATATATATCCAAAAGTGGTATTGCTGTGTCTTGAAGAAGGTTGTTTCCTAATTTTCTGAGAAATCTCCACAGTGATATCCAAAGGGGCTGTACCAGCTTGCACTCCGATCAGGAATGAAAGAGTGTTCCCTTTACCACAAATCTCTCCAGCAAAAGTGGTCATCAGTGTTTTTGATCTTGGCCATTCTTACAGGTGTAGGATGGAATCTCAGGGTTGTTTTGATTTGCATTTTTCTGATGACTAAGGATGTTGAGCGTTTCCTTAAGTGTCTTTCAGCCATTTTAGATTCCTCTGTTGAGAGTTTTTTGCTTTTACATATGAAGTTGGTCTGTATTCCATTTGATATTGGATTATTTGTTCTTTTGATGACCAATTTCTTGAGTTCTTTGTATATTTTGGAGATCAGACCTCTGTTTGATGAAAAGATGGTAAAGATCTTTTCTCATTCTGTAGGCTGTCATTTTGTCCTGTTGACCATGTCCTTTCTTTTACAGAAGCTTTTCAGTTTCAGGAGGTCCCATTTATTAATTGTTTCTTTCAGTGTCTGTGCTACTGGGGTTATATTTAGGAAGAGGTCTCCTGTGCCAATGTGTTCAAGTGTACTTCCCACTTTCTCTTCTAGGAGATTCAGTTTGGCTGGCTTTATGTTGAGGTCTTTGATTTGCTTGGACTTGAGTTTTGTGCATGGTGATAGATATGGATCTATTTTCATTCTTCTACACGTTTATATCCAGTTATGCCAGCACCCATTTGTTAAATATACTTTCTTTTCTCCATTTGATATTTTTTGTAAAAAAATCAGGTGTTCAAAATTGTATGGATTAATATCCAGGTCTTCGATTCCGTTCTTTGATTCAGTCCTCCTTTCTGTTTTTATATCAATACCAGGCTGTTTTCAGTACTGTAGCTCTGTAGTAGAGCTTGAAATCAGGGATTGTGATGCCTCCAGAAGTTCCTCTATTGTACAGGATTGTTTTGGCTATCCTGTTTTTTTGTTTGTTTGTTTGTTTGTTTGTTTTTGCTTTTCCATTGGAAGTTGAGTACCATTCTTTTGGGGTCTAGGAAGAATTTTGCTGGGATTTTGATGGGCATTGCATTGACATTGCTTTTGGTAAGATTGCCATTTTTCCTATGTTAATTCTACCTACCTGATGGAGGAAGGTTATTGGTTAATTATAATAAACCAACTGCTTGGCCTGATAGGTTAGAACATAGGTGGGAGGAGAAAACAGAATAGGATGCTGGGCGGAAGAGGAAGTGAGGTCAGACTCTGCTCTGCTCCCGGGGAGACCCGACAGTTCTGCTCTCTGGAGCAGAGACGCTATGCTCAGCTCTCCTGGGTAGACTCGACAGCTCTGCTCTGGAGCAGAGATGCCATGCTTGCCATGCTCCGCTCTCCCGATAGCTCTGCTCTCTGAGGCACACGCGATGAAGCTCCAACCCAACATGGACATAGGCTAGAATCTTCCCGGTAAGCGCACCTTGGGGTGCTTACACACATTACTAGAAATGGGCTAGTCCAGGTGCGAGAATTAGCCTGTAAGGGCTAGAGTTCATGGGCCAAGCGGTGTTTAAATGAATACAGTTTGTGTGTTGTTATTTTGGGCATGAGCTAGCCAAGCGGCCGGGGTGTTGGGGACGCAGCCCCGCCGCTTCTTATTTCAACACCTACCCAAAAGCATGGGAGATCTTTCCACTTTCTGGTGTCTTCTTCAATTTCTTTCTTCGAAGATTTAAAGTTCTTGTCATACAAGTGTAATGGTTTAAGTAAAATGCTGTGGGTCCCCAAGTGGCTGCAGTACAGAAACGCTACAGGTCTTCAAGCAGCAGCAGTGAGCAGTGGGTCCCAGGCAGCAATGGTGTAGTTCCCCACATGGCTACAGTGGGCCACAAGGGGTAGCAAGTCTCACACGAGGAGAGTCAGACAGATGGGCATGTCACGAGATCACACCACAGGTCTCCAAAGGCGGCTGATGCCAGGCAAGGAGTTACACAGCAGCGAGAGACAGAGACATGGATGGGCACACCATGCAGAGTGAGGTTGGATATTTATTTAGTGGGTTATGGAAGGGAAGGATAGATGGGGTAAAAAGAGAAGAGGGAGAGCAGAGAGAAACAGAGAGAAAGAGGGAGAAAGGGGAGAAGTGGAAAGAGGGAGCAAGGTAGAAGCTGTCTCTTCGGGGGAGAGATGGAAAAAAGAAGAAACTCAGGCTGGAAGCTGAAATCAACTTGCATTGGAGGACGAGGGTGTTGAAATAGGAGCAGCGGGGCTGCGTCCCCAGCACCCCGGCTGCTTGGCTAGCTTATGCCCGAAATAACAACACACAAACTGTATTCATTTAAACACTGCTTGGCCCATTTCTATCTATCCTCTTCTCGGCTAATTCTCTCACCTGGACTAGCCCATTTCTAGTAATGTGTGTAAGCACCCCAAGGTGCTCTTACCGGGAAGATTCTAACCTATGTCCATCTTGGGTCGGAGCTTCATCGCGTGTGCCTCAGAGAGCAGAGCTATCGGGAGAGCGGAGCATGGCATCTCTGCTCCAGAGCACAGAGCTGTCGAGTCTCTCCCGGAGCAGAGCAGAGTCTGCCTGAGGAGTCTTACCTCACTTCCTCCTGTTTACTCCTCCCACCTATGTTCTAACCAATAAAATGTGCCAAGCCAGTTTCTTTATTAGCCAATGACCTTCCTCCATCACGAGGGGAAAGGGGTAGTGGGCATGGCTTGTCTCTTAAAGGGACAGAGCAGACCATTACAACAAGTCTTCCACTTGTTTGGTTAGAGTTATTCTGAGATATTTTATGCTATTTGTGGCCGTGAAGGGGGATATTTCTCTGATTTCTTTCTCAGCCCACTTATCATCTGTGTACAGAAGGACTACTGATTTTTTTTTTAGTTAATCTTGTATCCTGCTACATTACTGAAAGTATTTATGAATTGTAGAAGTTCCTTGGTAGAATTTTTGGGGTCACTGATGTAAACTATCACATCATCAGCAAATAGTGAGAGTTTGACTTTTTCTTTTCTGATTTGTATACCCTCTATCTCCTTTTGTTGTCTTATTGCTTTAGCAAGGACCTCAAGAACTATATCAAATAGATATGGAGAGAGTGTACAACCTTGTCTTGTTCCTGATTTCAATGGGATCGCTGTGAGTTTCTCTCCATTTAGTTTGATGTTGGCTGTTGGCTTGCTGTATATTGCCTTTATTATGTTTAGGTATATTCCTTATATCCCTGCTCTCTCCAAGACCTTTATCATGAAGGGATGCTGTGTTTCAGACATAAGAGTTTTACAAAAAGAAACAGAGGATAGAGGACAGATGCTTAAGGAAGCTAATTAAGTAGGGTCTGAGAAAAGCACCAACTGTGGAAATAGTGGAGGACTGGGAAAGCACGTGGGGAGGGGCTCACTCTCCTTTATTGTCTCTCAAGCCAGAACTTGACCTCTATTCTCCAAGGAAAGGGAAGTTTTAGCTAAGTGTGAGAAACAGAGGAAGTTATTTCTTTGTTTTCTGTGTTTTTGTGCTCCCCATCCCCATTTAGCAGGTCCCAGGTTTTGGGTGAGAAACAATGCTTTAGGAACAATGCTCAGCAAATAGCCACCTCCTTTCACACTCCCACCCCTGTCCTCACCCTCTCCAAAAGAGTGAAGATTTCTTGTAAAATGAAAGAGCCAAAGGGTAGGTAGAAACTTTGGGGTAGAGTGGCAAGCTTTCTGGCTTGTTAGAAATAGTCTGTGTTTGGACAAGGTGTGGGGTACAAGGGTGCATGTATTTGTCAGAATTCACCCAACCATGGCACTAAAATTCTGTTCAGGTTGCTGAGGGAGGCTAACAGGTCAACTCTGTTTTCTATGGAGCCCTTGAGCAAGTTTTCTGTGGAAACTCTAGTCCCTGAGTGGGTCTCCAAAGTTAGGAGGGTAGATGGTGGGGAAAGCTCACCATTCTCTTGCAAGATAGAGGGTCCTGCAAGATAGGGTGTGTAGAATTAAGATACAACAATACAGAAAGTAGGGTGCAGGTGTCAGCATCGCAGAGGAGATCACATCCTAGCTCATACCCACCACGGATGCCAGGATCAAGGTTCAAATATAGGTCCAGAGGTATGCACAGCTAAGTAGTCATCTCTAAAGTGTAGTCTCCCCCATCACTGACCCATCATTGTCTCAGCTCGATCTTTCCTACAAGATGGTCTGTTGTAGTATCATACCATATAAAATCTCTTTACTGGAAACAAAATTCCTCCTCAGAAAACAAACAAACAAAAAAAGCTTGGCATGGTGGTGCACACCTTTAATCCCAGCACTTGGGAAGCAGAAGCAGGTGGACCTCTGAATTCAAGGCCAGTCTGACCTATAGAGTGAGTTCCAGAGTATCTAGTATTACACAGAGAAACCCTGTCTTGGGAGAACAAGAACAAAAGCATGTTTCTCTTCTGGCTGGCACCAAGTTTCAGCCTTCTCCTTCTCCCAGCATGAGATTCCAGGGACAATTCCTATTTCTTGGGGATCATTGTTCCCTAGTCTGAAAGTCAAAGGGAAGGAAACAAATGTCTCTTTAAAATATCCCCATTCCTGTTGAGCTGGTTATAAAAAAAAAAAACCAACAAAAACCCTACCCCTACAAGGAATCTCTTCTACTCCAAAAGGGAAGTAATAACATTCAACCTTCTCCCTTAGAAGCTGTTGTAAGTATCTAATGTGCTCATATACATGAATGCATTTTACAAAGTATGAAATACTGGAGACCATCCAAGTTCATTTTTATTATTACTTTTTATTTGTGGGAAAAATACTTAAAACATAAAATCTATCATCTTCAATGTGTGTGTGTGGTCAGTGGTCCATGGGTGTATGTGCATGGAAGGGGAGGCACATAGAGTCCAATGACAACCTTGTCTCTTTCCCCAGGTATTGTCGACCTTGTCTTCTGAGATTAGGTCTCTCATCATCTGGACCTTGTCAATTAGACTAGGCTAGCCAGCCTTCATACTCCAGCGATCTGCCTACTTCTCCCTCCTTAGCACTGAGGTTGTAAGTGTAATGATCTGTCTTTTTTTAATATTTATTTATTTATTATGTATACAATATTCTGTCTGTGTGTATGTCTGCAAGCCAGAAGACGGCACCAGATCTCATTACAGATGGTTGTGAGCCACCATGTGGTTGCTGGGAATTGAACTCAGAACCTTTGGGAGAGCAGGCAATGCTCTTAACCGCTGAGCCATCTCTCCAGCCCCCAGTGATCTGTCTTGTTCCTTTAAGAGACAAGCCCTGTCCACTCCCTCCCCCATCCACTGAGGCAGGCAGATCTTTCTTCCTGCTTGCAGCCCAAGTCTCTTCCTTTCCATCTCTCTCCCAAATAGGTAGCTGCTGCCTTGGCTCCCCTCTTCTCCCCCCCCTTTTCTTTCTCTCTCTCTCTCTCTCTCTCTCTCTCTCTCTCTCTCTCTCTCTCTCAGCTCTTCCACCATCTCCCCTTTTCTGTTACCCATCCATAACCCACTAAATAAATACCCACTTCCTCTACATGGTGTGCCTACCCATCTCGGTCTTTCACCTAACATATGGCTCCCTGCTTAGGACCCACTGGCCCTCATGGCCCACAGGCCACTCAGGGGCTCCTTGCCTGGGACCCGGCTGCCTTTGTGGCCACCATGGTCTCGGGACCTGCTGCCCACCACTGCTCAGGGACCTGCGGTATGATCTCATGGCCCGCTACCCACTGCCACCACTAGGGGACCTGCAGCATTTCTCTTGCTGTACCCCTAAGGGATCCACAGCATCTTACTTAAGCCATAACATTGGTGCCTGAGACTCAGGAGGCTCTCCCGCCCCTCTCCCAGGGTTGGGATCTGGAACTGGGTATTTTTTACACAACAACCACATGTTCCATCTGCCTGAACATCAACCTCTATGTACACCAGCAGCTTTGATGGTGAGTTTTCCCCTTCCAGCCCTCAACCACAGCCTTCACAAGCTACGGTTGAGCCTTTCACTGCTAAAAACATGACTAGATGACCCAGGGTCAATCCTCCTGTGTTAGAACTGTACACCCTGTGCAGTGCATTCGACTGGGGGCCTAGAGTCCTTTGTATTTTTCTTTCTTCTTTCTTTTTCTTTTTTCTTTTCTTTTGGACCTCTTGTCAGTGGTCCCAGCCATGAGAGACAGCTTGGAGCAGCCTCCAGCCTCTCTGCCTTCCGAGTCTCCTGGACCGGAGCCAGTCAGGTTTTAACACCCTGACTGTAGAGAGGAAACGTTCTTCTATAGGCCCTGCAGTGTTTTCTGCTGTTTTCGCGGGATTTTATGTTTTCAGCTATGGTATAAACCCTCATTCCACTGGTGTCCTGCCAGCTCCACTTTTCCTCAAACTGTCTCTGCCACCATTGTCAACAAGATTGGTCGGATCCATGAGGCAGCTGTTTTCAATTCCAGCCTTTGCTCCCCACTGTGGCTTGTGGTGGCTCAGCAACAGGACAGATCATGCCTCTAGGTCTCTCTTCCATACAACATGTGGTCACTGCCATTTTGACTGAGGTCAGGTGACTTCACCACCACCATAACTGAGAGCCAGGTCAGGTGACCAAGTTCCTTTATCTGAGGTATTCCCTGCCTATTTCCCTGGTGTTGACTCTGTTACATGTGTGTTTTACACAGTGGCATGCCTTTGGTAGAGCCCACCAAGAACATTCACTTTGCCCAATTCCTGTTCACTGTGTGTGTGTGTGTGTGTGTGTGTGTGCATACATGTAACTAAAATACACCAATGTTTACTGTTAAATGTCATAATTTTCTGTTCATTGTATCTCTTTTCAAATTACAAAGCAATAAGTCTCATGTTTTAAAATGGTATGTACTTTTAAGTCTCTTACATAAAATACTTTATATTTAATCTAACCCTGCTTTACCTGTTAAGTTGAGAGTCAATGCAGTCAAGCTCAGACCCAAGACAATGTCCACAAATAAGCAGGAAGCAGTCTTGAGAATCCACCGTCCCAATTCCTTTAACCTGTTGTGCCAACCTCCCACCCTTTTATTATAAAAAAAAAAAAAAGACATGGGAATGTAATGGTCTTCCTGTGCCTTTAAGAGACAAGCCCCGCTCACTCATCCCCCATCCACTGAGGCAGGCAGATCTTCCTTTCTGCTTGCAGGCCAAGTCTTTCCTTTTCCATCTCTCTCTCAAAGAGGTAGCTTCTGCCTTGCTCCCTTCTCCCCACTTCTCCCCTTCGCCCCCTCTCTGGTTCTCTCTCTCTCTCTCTTTACCTCTCTCTTCTCTTCCTACTTCTTCCCCTTCCCCTCCCTTTCATAACACACTAAATAAATATCCAACCTCACTCTGCATGGCGTGCCTGCCCATGTCTCTGTCTCTCACATGCCATGTGGCTCCCTGCCTGGGACCTGGCTGCCTTCGTAGCCTGCCATGGTCTTGGGACCTGCTGCCTGCCACCACTCGGAGGCATGCGATGTGGCCTCATAGCCTCCTGCCCACAGCTGCCAGTTGGGGACATGCAGCATTTCTGCCACTGCATGACTCAGGGAACCTGCATCATTTTACTTAAACTATAACTATAAAGACATGCTACCACATCAAGTTTTTTCTCATATGTCCTAGGGTTCAAACCTAGTGGTCCTCAGGCTTGCATGGTAAATGCTTAACCAACTAAAGAAACTCCCTAGCTTCTCTCAGGCATTTTGAAGTATAGAGTGGTACAAGCCATCTCCAGAAATACTATGATCATGTACCCATGAAACATTGTCTCCTGCCCCCAACCTCTGACATCAACCACTCTACTTCCTGTGTCTCTAGCCGCCTCTGATGAATGGACTCAGACAAAATCTGTCTTTCTGTTTTAGGTAGACTTTCTCTGGCCTGCCAGCCACCGTCAAAATAATCATACAGAGACTTATTATTAATTACAAATGCTCAACCAATAGCTTAGGATTGTAACTAACTAGCTCCTTTTTATTGTTTTTTATTGAGCTATAATTTTTTCTCCATTCCCCTCTCTTGCTCTCCCTTTTCCTTCAACCCTCTTCCATAGTCACTATGCTTCCAATTTACTTAGGAGATCTTGTCTTTTTCTATTTCCCATGTAGATTAGATCCATGTATGTCTCTCTTAGCGTCCTCATTGTTGTCTAGGTTCTCTGGGATTGTGATTTGTAGGCTGGTTTTCTTTGCTTTATGTTTAAAAACCACTTATGAGTGAGTACATATGGTAATTGTTTTTCTGGGTCTGTGTTACCTGACTCAAAATGATGTTTTCTAGCTCCATCCATTTGCCTGCAAATTTTAAGATGTCATTATTTTTTCCACTGTGTAGTAGTCCATTGTGTAAATGTATCACATCTTCTTTATCCATTATTTGATAGAGGGGCATTTAGATTGTTTCCAGGTTCTGGTTATGACAAATAATGCTGCTATGAATGTGGTTGAGCACATGTCCTTGTGGTATGATTGAGCATCCTTTGGGTATATACCCAAAACTGGTATTGCTGAGTCTTGAGGTAGGCTGTTTCCTAATTTTCTGAGAAATCGCCATACTGGTTTCCAAACTGACTATACAAGTTTGCACTCCCACCAGCAATGGAGGAGTGTTCCCCTTACCCTACATCCTCTCCAGCATAAGCTGTCATCAGTGTTTTTGATCTTGGCCAGTCTTACACTAACTAGCTCTTACAATTGAAATTAACCCACACTTTTTTAAACCAATGTTTAACCATGTGGCTCAGTACCTTTTTTTTTTAAGCAGGGCATGCTTGTCTCCTGCTTCCTCTGAGTCTGATTGGTGACTTTGCCCTTCCTCCCAGCACTCTCTCAGTCTGCTCTCCTGCCTAACCTCTTCCAGCCTAGCTATTGGCCACTTGGCTCTTTATTAACCAATGAGAACAACTCGTCTTCACAGTGCACAGGATTGTTCCACAGCATTGTTTCTCACAGCATAGTGTTGTCAAGGCTCACTCATGTTGTACTACTCTTCAGAATTCCACTGTCAAAGCTGAACAATGTTCTACTGCCATTTGCCACCTTTCGTTTGTCCTGTCACCCATCATGGGACAGTTGGATCGCTTTCAAGTTTTGGTATTTGCAAATAATGATGCTTTGAGTACAAATCTATAGATATTTCTTCAACACCCTCCATTTAACTATTTTGAATATATGCAGTAACTAAAAGTTGAATTGCTGGATTATATGGTAAATATATTTTTAGTTTTGGAGGGACCATTTTCATAATGACTACAGCATTTTAAACTTCTACTAGTAGTTCACAAGAGTTCTAGCTTCTCCACGTCCTTGCCAACACTTGTTATTTTCTGGTCTGTTTCAGTAGCAGCCAGCCTACTGGGTGTGAGTGGTATCTTATAGTTATGATTTTCATTTCCCTAATAATTTATGGCACTGAGAATTGTTTCACATGTTCAGGAGTCATTTATATAATCGTTTGTTTGTTCGAGTCCTTGGCCTGTTTTAACTGGGTTGCTTGTTCTGTTGAGTTCATGCTAAATCTTTTGTGAAAGAAGGTGAAGAAAAGGTACTATGGGTAGATGTTATGCACTTTTATCATTGTTGCAACGTTATAAAAAATGTATTTGCTTGTTTGTTTTTTATGTGTGTGTGTGTTTGACTGCATGAGTTAATGTGCAGCACACGTATGACAGAGCCCTTGTAGGTCAGACAAGGGAGTTGGATCCCCTGGAATTGGAATTATAGGAGGTTGTGAGCTGCCATGTGAGTACGGGGAACTAACACAGGGCCTCTGGAAGAGCCTGGGTTGTCTCTCCAGCCCATATTCCAACCTAATAACTATGAAGCCCATGTGTATTCTCTGGGTCATTCCAGAAAATATTTCACTCATTAAATTCTGATGACCTGGCTGTAATTTTTCACATTTACACCCAATAATAGGAGTGTTCACACTCACGCACACACTGGTTGTGTTTTCTCTGTCCTCTTTTGTTGTCATCAACTTGTCTGCTCTCGCCTTCTACATGCTGCTTAAAATAAACAAGGGCCAATTTTAGTCAGCTTAAATGTTAAATGCTAAAAAGTGAATAATTTATGGAATGTTTGCTTGATGGTTATTAAAAATGTTTAAAAGTAAGTCATGACAGGGGAATGCCTTTAATTAAGAAAAAAAAAAAAAGCCAAGTGGTCACATACAAGTAAAGAACCCCTGAAGACATAAGTTTTGTTTTTGTTTTTCTGAGACAGGGTTTCTCTGTAGCTTTGGAGTCTGTCCTGGAACTCGCTCTGTAGACCAGGCTGGTCTCAAAATTCACAGAGATTCTCCTGGTCTCTGTCTCCCAAGTGCTGAGATTAAAGGTATACACCATCATCCAGCCTGAAGATAGCAGTGTTAAATACTTTTTACAATAAGGCAAGTTATTGGCCAGTTTGATTCCCAGAACCCACACAAAGATGAAAAGAGAACTAACTAACTTACAATGTTGTCTTCTGACCTCTACATACGCCCTATGGCAAGGGTACCCACACTCAGATCATGTTCATAAACACAATAATAATAAATGCAATTTAAAAATTATGTAAAGAGCCGGGCGATGGTGGCGCACGCCTTTAATCCCAGCACTCAGGAGGCAGAGGCAGGCGGATCTCTGTGAGTTCGAGACCAGCCTGGTCTACAGAGCTAGTTCCAGGACAGGCTCCAAAGCCACAGAGAAACCCTGTCTCGAAAAACCAAAAAAAAAAAAAAATTATGTAAAGAAAGCAAATCTTGATTCTGATTGAACTTTAAAGAGCAATAAAGTTACACCATTAAATATGTATATCAATCCTGGGAAATATAAATTTGAAATAATAAGAACTTACAAAAGAGAATTAGAACATGAAAGGGGAGCTCCTTAGGGAGTGGGAGAGAGGCAAATACAAAAGAATGTTGGAAGATGGTGTCTCAGTTAGGGTTTTATTGCTATGAAGAAACATCATGACCACAGCAACTTTTATAAAGGAAAACATTTCCTCAAGGCTGACTTTCTGTTTCAAAGGTTTAGTCTATTATCATCACACAGGTAGACATTGTGCTGGAGAGGTAGCTAAGAGATCTACATATGGATCAGAAAACAGCAGGAAGAGAGAATGAGACTGGACCTGGTTTGAGCATCTGAAACCTTAGAGTCCACCCCCAGTGACATACTTCCTCTACAGGACACACCTACTCCAATGAGACCACGCATCCTAATCCTTTCAAATAGTGCCATTCCTTATGAGTCAATGGGGTCATTTTCATTCAAACTACCACAGAGGGTATCTTAGTTTGGGATTCTGTTGCTGTGAAGAGACACCATGAGTATGGTAACTCTTATAAAGGAAAACATTTAAATGGGTGGCTTAGAGTTCAGAGGTTCAGTCCATTATTGTTATGGTGGGATACAGTCAGACTTTCTTTGGACCACCAGCTTCCAAATAATGACTTAGAGATTTGTTAATTATGAAAGCTTGGTCTTAGTTTAGGCTTGTTCCCAATTCTTCACTTAATTCAGCCCATTTATATTAATCTGTGTTGTGTCACGTGGCTTGTTACCTCTCCTCCATACTGTACATCTGACTTGCTCCGCATCTCGTTGATGAATCCTGCATGCCTCAGATTCTTCCCAGAGTTTCTCTCTCTCCTAGAAGTCCTGACTACCCTCTTTTGCCTAGCCATTGCCATTCAGCTCTTTATTAAACCAATCAGAATGTACCTTGACAGAAACACATCTTCACAGTGTACAAAAAGATTATCCCACAACAGTGAGACATAGTGGTCTGCAGGCAGACATGGTGCTGGAGAGTTAGCTAAGAGTTCAACAGGAAGTGAAGTGAGACACTGGGTGAGGCTTAAGCATGTATGAGACCTCAAAGCCCGCCTCCACAGTGACACACTTCCTCCAACAAGGCCACACCTCCTAATAGTGTCACTCCCTTTGAGGAGCATTTTCTTTCAAATCACCACAGAGGGTAAAGGGAAATATTAGTATATAAGTGATCTCATAGGGGAAATAGGAAAAGGGGCATTCTTTAGGGAAAGGGAGGGAGGAAACACAGAAGGAGGGAAAGAAATAAAATAATAATAAGGATGTCTGAAAAGTCTTCACCCCTCATCAAGAAAACTTCTTTTCACTCTTTGTTTGTTTGTTTGTTTTTGTCGTGTTTTGTTTAGTTTTTTGAGACAGGTTGTTTTTTTTTTTTTTTTTTTTTTTTTTTTGTTTTGTGTGTGTGTGTGTGTAGCCTTGGCTATCCTGGAACTCACTTTGTAGGCCAGGCAGGTCTCAAACTCAAAGATCTACCTGCTTCTTTTTCCTGAGCACTGGGGTTAAAGGCATGTGCCACCACAGCTCACCTGAAAACTTATCTTTGCAATAGAAAAAGACCATTACAGAAAACTACAACTAACTGAAATGTAGAATTATGGAGTCCAGTCCCAATAGATACATCTATAAAATATCCCATACTCAGTGCTCAGAGAATATTGAAGAAAAGGGGCAGAAAGATTGTAAGAGTCAGATGATTAGGGAGTTGACTACGATATTGTGTCTCTTAGTAATATTAGAAGCTATACTCATAGAGGCTCACCAACATGACTGCCTGTCTTGGTTACTGTTCTATCACTGTGAAAAGACACCACAACCAAGGCAACTCATAAAAGGAAGCATTTAATTGGGAACTTGATTACAGTTTCATAAGGTTAATCCATTATCATCATGACAAGAAGCAGCCAGGCATAATGCTGGAGCAGTGGCTGAGAGCTTTACATCCTGATCCACAGGCAGCAGGCAGAGAGAGAAACACTGGACTCGGCCTGAACTTTTGAAAGGTCAAAATCCACCCCCAGTGACACTCTTCCTCCAACAAGGCCAGGCCACTTAATCCTTCTAATCTTTCTCAAACAACTCACCATCTGGGGACTAAGTAAGTAAATAGATGAGCCTGTGCAGCCATTGTCATTCAAACTACTACATTCCATTCTTTGCCCCACATAAACTTGTAGCCATACATAATGCAAAATGTATTTAGTTCAGCTTCAAAAGTTCCCATAGTCATTCACAATCTCAACACTATTTAAAAGCCCAAAGTCTCTTTTGAGACTTAAGGTAATCTCTTAACTGTAACATCAAAATAAAAAAGTAGACCAAAGACTGGACAATGGTGGCACACATCTTTAATCCCAACACTCAAGAGGCAGAGGCAAGTGGATCTCTGAGTTCAAGGTCAGACTGATCAATAAAGTGAATTTCAGGACAGCCAGAGCTACACAGAGAAACCTTATCTTGGGTTAAAAAAAAAAAAAAAGCAGACCACATATTTTCAACATACAATGGCACATAATATACATTACCATTCCAAAAGATAGGAAGGGGAACATAGTGAAGAAACACTAGACCAAAGCAGGAACAAAACCCAGCAGGACAAACTCCAAATTCTGCATCTCCAGTTCCAATGTCAAAATGCTCTCTCCAGAACTCCGCCTCTTTCCAGCAGTTTTGCTTCCTGCAACACTACAATCTCTCTCTCTCTCTCTCTCTCTCTCTCTCTCTCTCTCTCTCTCTCTCTCTCTCTCTCTCCTTCCATTTTAAGTCTGTCTTGCCAAACACCTAGCTTCAGCTGCTTTTCTTAACCATGGGGGTAGATGAGTCTCTAACTCCTTTCCTGTATCTTTCTTGATAAAACCAGAACCACCTGGTTGAAACAGCCAAATTCTTCTGCTTGCTGGGGCTCCTCCCTGACTTGCATTTGCATAAGCTTTCTATTGTTGCTGGTTTGCTCTTTGACTCAAGCTTTGGTTTAACTCATTTTCACAAGTTGGAAGCTCAGTTGGGTGGGGTCTTGCCCTGAGGCTACCACTCCCTTTGTTTTGTTTAGCTTTAGACTTTTCTTTAAATCTGGTATCTCCTAGTGCACAGGATTTGGCTCCAACACTTCCCAGGTGTTCTTTGTTAATTTTTTTTTTTTTTTTGACAGGGTCTCACTGTGGAGCCTAGGCTGTCCTAGAACTCACTACATAGACCAGGCTGGCCTTGAACTCACAGAGATCTGCTGGGATTAAAGGCCCCGTGCCAGAACTGTTTGGTTTTTGTCCTTTCTGAGGCAGAATCACTATTCCTGGTGCTCCTTTTTCCCTCAAACTGTACATCTTGTATTCTTTTATCTCTGATTGTTCTTTTTCATTGTAGCTCTGCATAATAGTAATCATTAATAACTGCACGACACAGTCAATGCTAAGCTATCTTGAAATCCCAAAGCCAGTAATCCAAAACTCTTCCATTTTGCCTCAGGCAGATTTTTAGGCCTGGGGCAAAAAAGCAACCACATTCTTTGCCTGATCTCACAAGAACGACCTTTAGGCCAGCCATATTCTTCCTCTCTGAAATCTCTTGGGCTGGCCCCTCACATTCCACATTGCTCTCAGCACCACTGTCTACCATGATCTTACTAGGATATCCCATTAGGTCACACTTAAAGCTCCCAACCACTTTTCTAGCCCAAAGTTCCAAAAACTTCTGTATTCCTCCAAATCACACCGTGGTCAGGCCTGTCACATCAATACCCCACTCCTGATACCATCTTCTGTTTGGGTTACTGTTTTATGGCTGTGAAGAGACACCCTGACCAAGGCAACTCTTATAAAAAGAAGCACTTAACTGGGGGCTTGCTTACAGTTTCAGGTGAGTCTGTTATCATCATTATGGGAAGCAGACAGGCATGGCACTGGATCAGTAGCTGAGCGCTTTACATCCTGATCCACAGGCAACAGTGGAAAGAATGACAAGAGATCCCCCCACACATAGACCTACATGCATATCCACAGCCAAATCATCAAAGAAACATACACTAAAATATACCAGGTGTAATTATTTATTCTGTCTCTATGAGAGACAAGCCATGCCCACTCCCTCCCCCATTCGCTGAGGCAGGCTGATCTTCAGCTTCCAGCCAGAGTCCCTCTTTTTTCCATCTCTCAGAGAGGCAGCTTCGGTCTCTCCCTTCTCTCTCTCTCTCTCTCTCTCTCTCTCTCTCTCTCTCTCTCTCTCTCTCTCTCTCCTTCTCCCCTTCTCCCCTCCCTTTCATAACCCCCTGAATAAATAGCCAACCTCCCAACCTCACTGCATGGCATGCCTCCATCTGTCTCTTGCCTGCTGCCACGGTCACATGGCTTGCCTCCAGGGACCAGCCACCTCAGAGACCTGTGGCATGGTCTCATACACAGTCCCTACCTAGGACTGGCTGCTCTTGGGACCCCCTGCCCACTGCCTTTCGCTGCCAGGGATCCTACAGCAAGCTACTCCAGGATCCGCAGCAATTATGTAATCATCTGTTCTGTCTCTTTAAGAGACAAGCCATGCCCACTCCCTCCCCATCCACTGAGGTAGGTTGATCTTCAGCTTCCAGCCTGAGTCTCTCTTTTTTCCATCTCCCTCTCAAAGAGGCAGCTTCTTCCTCTCCCCACTTCTCCCCTTCACCGCTTCTTTCTCTCCCTTCTCTCTCTGTCTCTCTCTGCCTCTCTGTTCTTCTCCCCTTCTCCCTTCCCTTCCATAACTACTAAATAAATATCCAACCTCACTCTGCATGGCCTTCCCATCCATCTGTCTCTTGCCCGCCACCACATGGTTCACTGCTGGGGACCAGCCACCTCTGGAGACCTGCTGCATGGTCTCATGCATTGTCCCTGCCTGGGACTGGTTGCTCTCAGAGCCCGTGGCCTGCTGCCACTCAGGGACCTGCAGTGTTTCTGCCACTGCAGCTACTCAGGGATCAGAATTTTTATTAATCCATTACACCAGGAAAGGTATTCTCTGCTGGGTGATCCTTCCTGCCTTTTACTAATTTGCAATTAGAATAAAATGATTTCAACCTACCCATTCTTTTCATGCTTCCTTTTTAAGAGTACAGTATGCATTTGGGGGGACAAGCTATTAACAGAAAAAAAATACAAAGAAACAAATACATTGGCATGGAACTCAAGCACCATTGAGCAATAACTGGAGGTCTCTGAGAGGGACACATGGGTACCTATATTTTCTATATTGATAACCAAGGGAGAAAAAAGGAGGAAGGAAAGGAAGAAAGAGATACAAACACCCAAGGAGTAGCCTTCAAATAATTTCATTTGGCCTTCTGTGGGGAAATGAAGACATAGCTACTGTTAGGAAAAAATGTTAAGACGAGCCACTCCACTGGCGCAAAGAAATCCAATCAGACCAGATTAGCCAAATTAAAATGTTCATGTTTAATAAATGTTGCACTCTCAGATAGCCAGGAGAGCATGGAAAGGGAAAGAGAAACAGAGGGGATCCATGCAAACCCAAAAACCACGTGTTCTTCTTTCTGTCACAATCCTAAATAGCCTGGGGGAGTGATCCTGACCCTCCCCAGGAAGGGGTCACTGCTTGGCAGCCTGGGATTTAGAGTCTAAGCAAGGGCAGCTGCCAGGCCAAGGGCTTCCAATCATCCCAGGCTTTTTGGATATATGGGTGCGAGAGGGCTGGGGATGCCCCCAGCTTAATAGCTATGATGTGGGATTCCCCACTGTATGCTGTGAATATGATTGGTTAATTAATAAAGAAAACTTCTTTGGCCTGTTGATAGGGCAGAACTTAGTGAGGCAGGGAAAACTAAACTGAATGCTGGGAGAAAGAAGGGCAGTGTCAAAGAGAAGCCATGTAGCCCTGCCAGAACTTTAGCTGGTAAGCCACAGCCACGTGGTGATACACAGATTAATAAAAATGGGTTAAATTAATATATAATAGTTAGCCAATGAGAAGTTAAAGCTAAGGGCCAAGCAATGATTTAAATAATATAGTTTCTGTGTGATTATTTCGGGGCTGAGCAGCCGGAAACAAACCAGTGACCTCCTTACAACATAGCTAAAAGTGTCCTATTTTATTAAAAAGCAAAAATTAGGTGACTAAGCCAGAGAGTGCTGGCACACACTTTTGGTCCCAGCACTCAGGAGGCAGAAGCAGGTGGATCTCTGTTAGTTTGAGGCCAGGCTGGTCTACAGAGCAAGTTCCAGGACAGCAAGAGCTACACAGAGCAAACCTATCTTGAAAAATAAAAACGAAACAAACAAAGAAAAAATTAGGTTGCTAAAAACAGTATAAATTTTCTCTCCTATAATTCAGGAGGCCAAAGTTCTGAAGATAGGTCTTATGGGCTAAAAAATATCAAATATTGATGCATGCATTCTCTCTAGAGGTCCTGGGGGGCCATGCTGTAGGGATGAGGGACAGATATAAAATATGAAGGAACTGAGAAGTGAGCAACATTGGGGTGCATGATATGAAATTCCCCGAGAATCAATAAAAAAATCATGTTAAAAACAGCAACAACAAAACTCGCGATTAGACTGTGTCTACTAGATAACCCAGGTTCATCTCTCCTCCTTGATGTCTTTAATTCAATTGCATCCACAAGACTCCCTATGGTGGGAAAAGGAAGACAGCTAAAAATGTCCTATTTTTTAAAAAGCAAAAATTAGGTGACTAAGCCAGGCAGTGGTGGTGCATATTTTTTGCCACATTACAGGCTGTTGTATGCACAGGTTCTGAGCTATGGGGCTAGGCCGTCACTCAACTCATCACTGCAGAAAACCAGGATGTTTGATTCTACTCCCCTCATATGCGTGATAAACAGAACCTCACCTAGTCTTTCAACAGTTCTGTGGAAGACACGCCAGATTCCTTCTGAAGTGAAAGAGGCCCAGCCTTGGTGTAATTTGAGGTTCTGCCCCAAGTGAGAGAGCTGGGATCAAACCCAGGTCCACAGCCTGGACCAGAGCCAAAGCCTGCCTGCTTGCTGCCTTGCCTCCATTCTTCTGGCCATTCTGTCGCACTTCCTCTTTCCTGTCTAGCTCTGTTGCCCTGAACAAGTTCAGCTGCTGTCTCCTAACCTGCCGCGTGCTTCTGACGGCAGTGTGACTACAGTTTGTTCTTGGAGATTGCTGTTTTCCTGCTTCAACCTCATGTTTGGGGCCTGTTGTTCTAGGTGAAAAAGTAGAGGAAAGACAGATGTAAGTAAAAATTACAGGGCTGTATGAGACAGGTGGATGGGGGAAATCAGACCAAGCAAGGAGTTCCAAATCCGGGAAACCAGGCGTCATGTTCTTTGTCCTTTGGTTTAAAAAATCTAAACTCTAAGAAAGAACCAAAGGCAATAATCTGAGTTATTAATCTTTGCTTCCCTATGCCTTACAAGTAATTGTGCAACAGTTGGAAACTGGGTGGAAAGAAGCTGATGGATTGGAGCAAGCAGTGTCTGGGACCAACAAGGGGTTAAATTTTATTGCTTTCATTTTGTAGGTCTCTATCTTACCTAGCAACTGATGATACCAGGTATCTTTCCCTGTTCTTATTGGAGAAGGCCTTTTGAATTGCTCAATTACCAAATTTCCGGGTGAGCGGTAGAGTACAGGTTCTCAAAAGATTCACCAGGGGCCTGTAATCACTTGGAGTAAAAGAATCTGGAAAGAAAAGGATGTTACTTGGGGTTAATGATGCTCCTCTTCCTTCTCCTCACAGTACCCTGGGTGCAGCACAGCCATGCCCGTAAGTATCCCAAGTGCTCTGTACTCCCAAATCCAGAGCTAACCCATAATGGCTAATTCCTAAACTTGTGCAAACTACAGAAAGGCCAGGGGCAAATCTGCAGGCCTACTACACCTAAGACTTGAAGGGAAATGGAGCAGCTGACCTGTTGCCCAGAGTGTGTGTGTTAGTGTGTATATGTGAGTGTGTGGGTGTATATGTGTATGTGAGTGTATTGTGTGTGTGCAAGCTTTTCTAGAAAACTCTGTAACTTCCTCACTTTCCCTCTGAGAGATGTCTCCTTATTTTTCTGCTATGCCCTTGCTTTTCCTTGTTTCTCTTCTTTTCTAACAGTGAATCTCATTGGACTGTGGTGGGAGTTCCAGGGATGTCAAACAGTCCAGTGGGTCCATTATCCAGGTCAATAGATGGCTTTCCTCCTCCACTCCAAGGTCTACCTGTAAGAGAAGATCTAAGAAAAACAAAGCAGATTCTGAGCTTGTTTACTGGGTGTAGAAAATATTCATTGATTAAAAAATAAAGAGAGACAGACAGAAAGAGAAAGGAAAGAAAGAGAGGAAGAGAGAGAGAGAGAGAGAAAGAAAAAAAGAAAGAAAGAAAGAAAGAAAGAAAGAAAGAAAGAAAGAAAGAAAGAAAGAAAGAAAGAAAGAAAGAGAAAAGCTGGGCGATGGTGACACACATGTCTTTAATCCCAGGAGGCAGAGGCTGGTGGAGAGCTAGTTCCAGGACAGGCTCCAAAGTTACAGAGAAACCTTGTCTCAAGAAACAAAAACCAACAAACAAAAACAAAACCAAAAAAAAAAAAAGTTCTGGGGCAGAAGAGATGGTTCAGTGGTTAAGAGCACATGGCAGCTCACAAGTGCATATGATACCAGCTCCAGGAGATCCAACACCCTCAAACAGACATACATGCAAGCAAAACAATAATGTGCATAAAAATAAATAAAATTAAAATAAAAAACAAAAACAAACAAAATCCTTGAGTTCTTCATAGTTTAAAGATCTTGTGTCTCTAGGGAAGCAGAAGCCTTGTGTTGCCACAAACACATGAGAGTCCTTATGTGACAGAAGGCTCCTCTTCTCTGCCCTAAGCAACTGCTTTCTAGATGGTGTTGGTGCTTCTGAAGGTTCATAGGAGAATTCCAGAACTCAGACCAGACCACCTAAGCTGCTGACTGATGCACCCACTAGGAAGGAAATCTTTCAGATCATCTGTGTATTAATTCACAAATGTGCCAGGTGATTTGGGGAATAGAACAGCTGGATATGGTGATGCATACTTGCAGCGACTAGCTACTGGAGAGGAAGGAAGAAAGGAAGGAAGGAAGGAAGGAAGGAAGGAAGGAAGGAAGGAAGGAAGGAGGGAGGGAGGGAGGGAGGGAAGAGGGTAGGAAGGAAGGAAGGAGGGAGGGAGGGAGGGAAGAGGGAAGGAAGGAAGGGAGGGAGGGAGGAAGGAAGGAAGGAAAAAAGAAGGAAGGAGGAAGGAAGGAAGGAAGAAGAAAGGAAGGGAAGGAAAGAAACAAAAAAAAGAAAGAAAAGAGGAGAAGGGGAGAGAGCGAGATTAGTAGCGCTCACATAGCAGTCAGAACACAGATCTTTCGTCTTCAGTCCAGGCCTTTTCTGTGATACCACTAGATTTATGAGTAGTTGGATAATCTGTGGGAAAATATAAGCAAGGCTGTTGCTCCGTGCTTCCCTGTTTGCCTTTTGGCTGACTCCTTAGGGCCTTGCTGCTCTGTTGCTTACAGAGCAGTCTTTTTGCAGATTAGTTTCTGGGTTGGTTCACCTGGTAGGAGGCACTACAGAAGAGAGACCAGTGCACAGGAAAGAGGGATGGGGTGTGCCTAGCTGGTCCCTTCCCGTCTTTCTGAGTCTCTGGCTGTAGCTATAGCTCTCTACAATGTACATTGTTTTGTTTTCCTTTCTCTGAAAACCCCTCTTCTTCACAGCTTTCTGGGTTTCAGTAACTCTTATTTGCTGTTCATTTCCCTTCGATCTTAGGGGTGAAAGTGTTTTTTTATAGTTGCTTCATTACTGTCTCTCCATGGCACCTATCTGGTGAAGGCTATTTCCTGCTGGTGACGCTCGCTAAATGTGCTTTGAGGACAAGGACAGGGAAGGGATTTTGGATTTATGGAAAATGGCTTAAGGTCTACTTAATATTTGTGCCCAGTGTTACCCATAAACAGATACTTTTACACTGTAGATGGATGGAGGATATGGGGAAGAGAAACCCCGAATGCTCAAGACATAACTCCCGGAAGTGTTAAGATAATTCCCATATTACTCCCAGCGTGTCGCTTCTTAAGCTGCATAGCCCACAAGTGATCGCCCCTGCTCCTTCCTCTCATAGCTCCTGTTCACAGGTCTCTAACTCTCTTTCCCCAGAATCTTCCCTGAGCTGCTCCCCTTAAAGGCAGGAAGAGGCAGCTCCATTTCCCCTTTGTTTCTGTGACTCTATCTATTCCCAGCAGGCACTTAAATGCTTCCTGAAAGACCTCGTGTTTCAAAGTCGCATTCCTAAGCATTGAAACCACCTGTTGGAGTGACAGTGAGCTTGGACAATGATAATAAGTTTGAAACTGATCTACCGTAGTTGCAGAATTTATGTAAAAATGAGTGTTTTGTGCTTTTCCAGGTTTTCTTGCCCTTCATTTCAGCGGGTGTGAAACTGAGCTGGTGAGGTGTGCCGCTGTGATCACACTGGGGGCATCGTGCATGAGAAGTCCGCTGCCTAACTGTATATAGTATGTGTGCTTCATCTTGATATAAGCACAGTTAGGTTCTTTTTGTTGTTGGTGGTGGTGGTGGTGTTTTATTTTTTCGAGACGGGGTTTCTCTGTGTATCTCTGACTGTCCGGGAACTCACTATGTAGACCAGGCTGGCCTCGGACTCACAGAGATCCGCCTGCCTCTGCCTCCCGAGTGCTGGGATTAAATGTGTTTGCCACTACTGGCCAGCACAGTTAGTCTCTTGACGTTATTAATAATTTAATAGGTGTGTTAGCTCATTACATCAATCTACTTTATGAGCAATGCTTCAGAGACAAGGACGATCACAGACAAGTCAGTAGTGCTAGCGTTAGAAGTCAACATTTGTAGACTATCTGTTCAGAAATCTTGAGTTCAAAGAATTAACAGGAGAAAATATGGACATTTGCTGAGACCTTTATTAGACTTCAGTCTGTTTCCATGGAGCTCTTGCCCAGGTCCATGCAGAAGAAATTTCTCCAAGGCAGTATTTCACTTCCTTAAGGTTCTCTTCTTCATAGGTGACATTGAATATATCTAAATCTGAAAAACTCAACTAATTTATAGATTTTTCTTTTAACTAGGCAGAACAGCTGTCTATTCGTGCTTGACCACAATCCTCTCACTTCAGAGGATTGCTGAAAATTGGAGGGAGGAGGTCTAGATTAAAGATCAAACATATAACTCTTTAAATGCTTTGATTTTCTAAAGCTTAAATTGAGACAGATGACAAAAGGCATTATTTCTGACATCTAAGTTTATATTAGAGAAAAATCTTTTTTAAAAACAATACTTTTTAAAGAGTATGTGTATCAAATCACATTTTATTACAACTTCAATGAATCATTTAAAGACTAAGATTTGTAAGGTGCATGCCTTTAATCCCAGTACTCAGGAGGCAGATCTCTGAGTTCGAGGCCAGCCTGGTTTCCAGAGCAAGTTCCAGGACAGCCAGGGCTATACAAAGAGGCCCTGTCTCAAATAAAACATTAATAACCCAGGCGGTGGTGGCATAGGTCTTTAATTCCAATATTTCTGAGACAGAGGCAGGCGGATCTCTGGTTCAAAGCCTCGTATTCCTCTCTCTGCCCAGTCATAACACTTCCTGACTCCACCTCCCTGGGATTGAAGGTGTGAGCTACCATGGTTTGGCTCTGTTTCTCTTTTAGACTGATTCAATCTCATGTAGCTCAGGGTGGCCCTGAACTCACAGAGATCCATCTGCCTCTGTCTCCCGAGTGTTGGGATTAAAGGTGTGTGCTACCACTGCTGACCCCTATGGCTAACTCGTGTGGCTAGCTCCACACTCTGATCTTCAGGAAAGCTTTATGCGCTAAAGCACAAACAAATATCACCACATTGCCGTTCCTCCAATATGTAAAGTATGCACCCTCAAGGATTCGGGCTTAGCTGTCTGGAAAGGTCTTTTCCCATGGACTCCTCCTTCACTAAAGACTTAACTCTGGTCAATATTATCTGATCATAGAAGCCTTTTCTGGTCTCTTTAACACATTGGTCCTCTCCACACCATCTCCTTTCTCTGCTTTAGTTTTCTATATACAGTTTATTACCACTCGGCCTCATATTATATATTTGTTGATTGGGAATGTTTCTTCTAGTAATTATCTCAGAGAACTAGGACTTGGACTTATTCTTATTGTACCCCTAGCACCTCGGACTATGTTCACTAAAAATTCAGAAGAGATTAATACACGAAATGAGATCTTGGTAACCTTTGAAAGGGTAGTGTACTGGCTGGTTTTGTGTGCCAACTCGACACAAGCTAGAGTCATCAGAGAGGAAGGAGCCTCAGCGGAGGAAGTGTCTCCATGAGATCCAGCTGTAAGGCATTTTCCCATTTAGTTATCGTACAGGGATGACCCAGCCCATGGTGGGTGGCGCCATTTCAGGGCAGGTGGTCCTGGATTCTATAAGAAGGGTGAACTGAGCAAGCCATGGGAGCAAGCCAGGAAGCAGCACTCCTCCATGGCCTCTGCATCCGCTGCCTCCAAGGTCCAGCCGTGTTTGAGCTCCTATCCTGCCTTCCTTCAGTGTGAGCAGCAGTGCTGATGTGTAAGCCAAATAAACCCTTTCCTCCCCAGTTTGCTTTTAGGTCGTGGTGTTTCATCAAAGCAGTAAAGACCCTAAGACAAGTATCCATTGCAGAGTAGCTGCTATGGCTTCCATGGGTGTTCCTCACAGGCGTATGTGTTTGAACGCTTGCTCTCAAGATGGTGGCACTGTCAGGGTATTGTAGAGCTTTAGGGCATGGGGCTTAGCTTGCAGGCTTAAGGCTGTGGGGGCAAAAGTTGAGTCATTGGTTGACCCTGCTTCTATCCCAAGCCCAATATTTCCTGACTGTGTTCTGCAAGGTCCTCCCTCCCTAACCAAGATAATCCCAGCTTCCATGCCTCCTCCACTTTAATGTACTCTGTCCCCTTTACCCGTTATACAAATAAATCCTTCCTGCTCTAAGCTGTTTCTGTCAAATCAAGTATCGTGTCACAGCAACGAGAAAAGTAATGTGTACAGAATATGGGCTCCAGAGGTGGGGGTCATTGTGATGGGAAACCTGGCTGTACAATTTGCAGGATTTTGGAAGTGATGTGGAAAAGTGACATGAAAAGGTTTGGAGCTGTAGGCTAGCACAACCTTAGAATGCTGTAAACAGAGCCTCGTGGGATATTCTGGCAGGAGTGTGGCAGACCGGATGTTGCGATAAAGGAATATTCCCTCATCTGAGAGACAAGGAATGAGTTTCAAATGGCAGCAAGGATTTTTTTTTTTCAGGAATTGAACTAGAGGACATTTGTGTTATATTCTGACAAAGAATCTATGTTCTTCCTGTGTCCTGAAAGTCAAACTGATGCTGAATTAAAAAGTAACATACCAATTTGTTTGGTGAAGCAAATTTCTAGCCAGCGCAGCAGCAGACAATAGCAGTTACTGTCCCATGCTTTTAGCCACAGTACAGTGATAGGCAGCAGAAACTAGAAAAGAAATGTTTCAAAAGTGTGTAGTTTGATAAGGAAAGGAACCTGAGTTCAGTCGTCGTCAAAGCAACTGTGGAAAGAGCTGGGATAATTAATAAAGATATTAGTACAATTAAAGGAAAATCTCACATTCTGTATGAGGCCAATAGAAATGGTAAGATTTCTTGAAGGCAAGATCTCACTCAGCAAAGACTCCACCTAACCCATCCAAAGGGGACCACTTGGGGGAGTGGTTTCTCAGGGTCAGCTATGCAGGTGCTCAGAAGCCCCCGGAGCTATGTTGAAGACAGACATCTCAAGCTGGCGGCAGAACTTAACAGCAGCAGCTGCATGGTGCTGGCTTTGCAAGCATGCACAATACACTGGTTATCAGGTTAAAGAGGCTTGTACCGAGGTCTAGAAAACCACTGAGGGAAGGCATCGTGTAGAAGAGTAGGATTCCTGCATGGAGCTCCTGAGTAGACTCTGCATGGATCAGTGAGGGTGAAGCCTAGGATGCAATGAAGATCCCAAGATGCTGTAGGACTGCCCACAATCCTACATCTGCTGAAGAAAAAACTGTAAGCACTCTGGGCAAGGTAGACTGCCGGGAGCAGAGCTGTGTAGGTTGGACTCCCCAAACCCACAGGAACACAGATGACATTGCCAAATCCCCGAGGAACTAGACACAGAGCTGAAAACTACTTCTGTCCCTTCTTCCCACAATGCCTGAAACCCCAAGGCTCACTACCAGGAATCACAACCGTATTTGCCTTCTAAGGCATTGGGTTGCTTGGACCACACAACAGATGAACTTTGTTGACTTGGCTAGCCTTGCTTCGGTCCCATTTTCCCCGGCTATACTTTTGTTCCTCCCCTTCGGAAGGGCCATGTTTACTCTGTGCCAGTATATTTTGAAAGCATATATGTTTTTTGTTTTACAGATGTTCACAGTTAAAAGACTGCCTGATCTTGGGAAAATTCTTTTGGACTTTGGATTATTCTTAAAAGATGTATTTATTTGCATTTCTGAATTTTTTCTTAAAAGATGTATTTATTTGCATTTTATAAGTGAATGTTGTCTTCATGTATGTGTATGTATATGTATCACATGTGTGTTGTGCTCATGCGAGGCCAAAAAGGGGCATTGAATCTCCTGGAACTACAATTCCAGTTTTGAGCTGTCTTGTGGACACTGGAGACCAAACTTGGATCCTCAGGAAGAGCAGCAAATGCTCTTAACTACTTTGCCATCCCTCCAGCCCCAAGATTTTGGACTTTTTGATCAGTGTTGGAACTCTTAGGACTTTGGGGGCTTTTGCAGTAGTAAAATGTATCTTGCATTATGAAATGGCCATGAGCCTCTGGGGCCAGGGTGGAATGCTGTGGTTTGAATGTGAAATAGACTTCCAGACGTGTATATTTAAGCACTAGGTGCTCAGCTGTTGGCATCTCTCGAGAGGCTGTGCATCCTTTTGGACACAGAGCCAAGATAACAGGTGTAGGGCCTTATGGTTAGGACTTAAGGGCTATAGTCTGGCACACTTCTAGCCTGAGTCCTCTGCTTCCTGACCCTCAGAGAGGTGAGGGAACTATACCACAAGATCTGGCAAACCCAGACTGGAGTGAGCCCAGCCACCTTGTCTTTCCACCATTATGGACTGTACCCCTTTATACCATGAGCCAAAACAAGTCCTGTTCCCCTAATGTTTCTATCACATATTTTTCCAGAAGGACAAGACAAGTAATTAAGATGGCGGCTAAGAAGCCAGACTGACACATTTATCATTTTTGGGCTCATCATAAGATCCTGTCACGAGACAGTTGCTAGGACAGAGGACTAATGGTTCCAGCTAAATGTAGAGCCATCAACATTGCTACATGCTTTGAGAAGAGTCCAAAGGCTGTTTTAGCTAAAAACACAACCATCTACTTCTCTCCTCGCTCCCACAAAACCCGGAATCCCAAAGAGTAGTTATCAGGGATCATCTTTTCCTTACTAAGGCATTAGGTTTCCTGAACAGGCAACAATAAAAAGGTCTTTGTTGACTTGATTATCCAACCAGAGGAAGAAGTGGCATGTGGACCTTAGGGACTGGGAAAATCAGAGCCTGAAGCATGTTTGACACAAGGGGGCAGGAGAGAGCGCTGATACTCTAGGGTCTAGAAGGCTGTTACATCCTGTACTGGGGAAAGCGCCTCTCTCTTAATCAGGGTTGGGTAGTCATAGGTAGAGAAGCTCCCTATATGAGATCAGATTTTGATTCCTGATTCTTTCATCATGGCTTCTAAGGCTGTCCTTACTTAAGTTAGTAATTTTGAGCAATGTACTTAATCTCTTTGCATTTTTCATCTGTGCAATGGGAACTAAGGGACCTACCTTGAAGGACTATTGGGAGGACTGGATAGGTAGCCCCGTAGACAGATACTTGCCTAACTTGTGCAAAGTCCTAGGTTCCCCAGTGCCACATAAAGCCAGATTTGGAGATGCATGTCTGTGACCTCAGCACTTGGGAAATAGAGGCAGGAGAATCAGAAGTTCAAGGTGATTCTTGACTACATAGAAAGTTTGAAGCTAGCCTGGGGTACGTGAGACCATGTTATGTTTTGTTTTATTATTGTGAGGAATTAATGAAACCTATGTTTCTCATTAGTATGGTACCAAACACATGGTACTCACTTAATAAATAAATTCAATTCTAATAGTTATGATGGAGGTGTCTGCTGCCCTTTAAGACTCATTGAAGCTGATCCTTGTAGATTTCTATTTTTGTTTGTTTGATTTTTTTTGTTTTGTTTTTTTATGAGATAGGGGTTCTCTGTGTAGCCCTGGCTGTGCTGGAACTCACTCTGTAGACCAGGTTGGCCTAGAACTCAGAGGTCTGCTTGCCTCTGCCTCCCAGTGCTGGGATTAAAGGCGTGCGTCGGTGCCCCTCTTTTGATCCTTGTGTTTGTTTGTGTTGCACACTTGTCATTTCCCAGTTATGCTGTTAATTCCTGGAGGGAAGTTTGGTATCTGGTTCACTTGCCTCTTTCTGAATTTACCCTGTATCTTGTCCATGGCAGATATCCCATAAACCCAAATCTCCATGGATGAATGCCTGAAAACACATGTTCAATTGCTTTGCAATCCAGTAACTTTCCTTAGAGGTTTGTCAAAATGGCCCAACTGCTGCTGTGCCAAGTTAAAGGGACAAAACTCAGGACAGTAAAGTAGCCAGCATGTTGGTGTGAGAGCTGCTTGCACGTTTGGATGGGATCTCCAGCCAGGCCTAGCAGAAGCGAGTAAGCAGCAAATGCCCCTTGAGAAGCAGTTTGATTGGCCCAGCTAGACAAAGGCCAAATTCTAGATCATAGATTTCTGCTCAGTGACTAATGGTGGGTGATTCATGGAAAGGGAAGAACCAAACCTGATTTCATAATTATTGGAGCAAGGAAGGGGCCAGAGCAATCGGTGCGGAATTGACATTTGTGTAGGACAACATTAGTCTTTCCAAATGACTCAACCTTAATAGTTATATCTTTGATCCTCTGAGCAACATATTCAGGTAAGACAGAAATTGTCACAGGCCTGACATGCCTTTTCCTCATTTTCCCTGTTCTGAATTACTAACTTCACACCTGTCAGCAGGCATTCCTATATAGTGAAGTGTCATTTTAGAAGCCCAGCTAAGGGCCAGGCACGACTTGTACCTGTAGAGGTACCAGACGGATCCCAGGGAGCATGAGGAGACAGCTGTGGTGTCCTTGGCCAGCATGTATGCAAGCAACTCCCACTGCCCTCTCTCCCCCTGGCCTATTGGTCGCCTCTTGTTAACCCTGAAATCTCCTCTGAGATGTCACCTTCTCTGTCAAGACGTCCCCGAGAGCCCACACTGACATGCTAGCCCCCACCGTGCTACTTTGAGACTGTCTTCTTTGTCTCCACCATGCTCTGAAATTCTTGGACAACCTGAGGGGTTCAGTGTCGGTGGGGAGGATTATTTCATTTCGATTTACTTTTAATCCTTAGTGATGATCACAATTCTCATATTGGTATTTAGACAAAAGAAAAAGTTGAAAAATAATAAGAAAGGAGATAAGAGGAGTGGTTCAGTAAGGCAAGAAAAAAAGCGCTGTTTGAAAGTGTTTTCCCCAGGAGGCCTGACTCTCCATGGCTGTTCTAATCCGGGAGGAGGGGTGTGCAGCCCTGTGTGTGTAGAGATAAAGGGATAGGTTGAGAGCCCTCAGTTATCAGCCCAGAGGCTTTATTGGTAGTGCAAGTGAGTTGGGTTGTCAGGGTCTTCTCTCCCTCAGAGGTTCTGAAGGCTTCTTCAGGCATTACCCATTTAGCCCCAGTCCAGTGAATGGTCTTTGGGCCTTCACCCAAGACCAGAGCATCACACTGTATATTGCTTACAAGTTGAGGTTACCTGTAAAATTTCATCCTTGGCCACAGGGCTGAAGTCTTTTCCAGGTTGTAATTCCTAGGGATTAGATAATGGTGTTGGAGAAAATAGTGGGATGGATGCATTGAGTATGGGGCGAGGACGCTGGTATGGGGTGTCAGTGGAATGCAGTTAATATAGCCTGTCGTCTGTGACTCTCACACTCTCTTTGCTTCCTTCTCAGGGACTCACTCTCTGAGATATTTTCGTCTGGCTGTTTCACACCCTGGCCCTGGAGTCCCTGAGTTTATCTCTGTTGGGTACGTGGACTCACACCCTATCACTACATACGACAGTGTCACCCGGCAGAAGGAGCCAAGGGCTCCATGGATGGCAGAGAACCTGACACCTGATCACTGGGACAGGTACACTCAGCTGCTGAGGAGCTGGCAGCGGACATTCAAGGAGGAGCTGAAGGGCCTACAGAAGCACTACAACCACTCAGGTGTGATGGCAACAGATGAACACTCTTGCTCACTGACTACTTCTGGGGAGAAAGGCCCCAGGCTGCCTCAGGCCAACGTGGCACACATTGCTCACACCCTCTGTAGTCTCTGGCAAAACCCAGAAAATTAGGTGACTGGGTTTCAGTGCCCACCATTTTCCTGTGGCTCTTACACACTATCCTTTTAAGAAAATCGTTTGTCCCTTGTCCCCATATTCCTATCCATTGGCATCCAACAATTTTCTCTCTTCTCATTCTAAATTTGCCCATTTTGGGTCTTATTTTCTCATGGTTGGGCTTCCTGATTTGCTGATTTCTGCACAGAAACGTATGATATGAATTGTCCCAGAGATATTTCTGGCTCCTGCGTGTATCTCTTGCTCCTACACTGCACTCAGAATAGCTGGGAGATTTATCAATGAATCATTTCAAAGATAGGCTAATTCCCCAAGGCAGGCATCATCGTGACCCTTTGGCATGCAGTAAGTACCCCATCAATGTCTGTTAGTATGTGGGTCTGCAAAACAGGAACCTTCTGGATCCCAAATATACAGGCCTGTGAGGTGGTGTCTTCCGGAGCAAAGAGTGCTTGCTTCCGACCATGCTCCAGTTGCATCATCCGAGAAGCCCCCCATCTCTGCTTTCACCCGTGATTCCACAGCTTGTGTGTGTTTCAGGGCTTCACACTTACCAGAGAATGATTGGCTGCGAGTTGCTGGAAGATGGCAGCACCACAGGGTTTCTCCAATATGCATATGATGGACAAGATTTCATCGTCTTCAATAAAGACACCCTCTCCTGGGTGGCTGTAGATAATGTAGCTCAAATCACCAAGCAGACATGGGAGGCCAACCTGCATGAGTTGCAATACCAAAAGAACTGGCTGGAAAAGGAATGCATTGCCTGGCTCAAGAGGTTCTTGGAGTACGGAAAAGATACCCTAGAAAGGACAGGTAAGGAGGAGAGAGAACCTTGCTCTCACATCCCTAGAAAAACTGGCTTTGTGTCTAACTTCCTCTTCTGCAGGTGCTATTTACTCTGTGCTGAAATCCATCTCTTGGTTGGACTGTTCTGACCTATAAACCCCTAAGAGAATTCTCATTAGTTGGTATTTTTAGCAGCATCTTGACAAGCCTTAGCAGTTCCACTTGTCTTGACAGAATGTGGTGCCTCCAAGGGCACCTCTATCAAAAAAAAGTCCTCCGTCTCCTGCCAGGGAGAGGCTGGGAAAACTTTTGAGAGTGGGCCAGTTGTTAGAAATTATTTAGGAAGCAGGGTTCACTGAGTGAGAGTGAAAAGCTGGCCTATGAGGAAGGGCTTAGGAAGACTGGCTTCCTAAGAAACTCAGGGATTAACAGGACGATTCTTCTGGATACACAGCTCGTCTCCTGCCGTAAATACACGAGCCTTTTGGTCAACTTCAACAGAACGCAGAATGTTTGGTGTTCGATGGGATGATTCAAATATTTCCGGAAATCCCTAAACACTGTTGACCTTTCCTGGAAGAGTAATGTCTAACCGGAGGGACTTTGCAGAGCTGGGACAAGCCCGGGGTGGAGATGATGGGTCTGGACCGCAGTTGTAAGCATGTGCTGTGTGTCTAAACATGCAGGCTTTGGAGGTGAATGATTAGAGCCTTGCGGTGGCTTCCTCCCTACTTGCAGAGTAACTACCATAGCTATGCTCAATGGCTGCCGTTAACACATCTGCTTCTAACAGACTTGAGCAGATCCTATTAGAAAACAGGAATCAGAACGGCATGGAGACCTAAGAAACCAAACCATGTTTGAAAGCTTTTCTCCATGGGAAGGGTGGAGGCAGGGGATGAAGGGACCAGCACAAATGTCACATCTTCACGGCTTCTCCATTCTGCAAGACAAGCTACTGTTTCTGAGTACTTGTTACCTAAATAAATAAATCTCAAGAGAACTGTGACTGGCCTGAGTTGGATCATTTGTGACCTCTTTACCTAATCACTGTGACCACCAGGAAAACTTCAAAGATCTGCACTGGGCAACAAAGTTTTGGCAAAGACTAAGGGCACAGTCAACATGGTCTAATTGAGGAGATTCAACCAGGGATCCTTCACAAGGGGTCTAGTGGGGATCCCAACAAGGGGTGGTGAAGATTCTGGAGAGATGAAGTATGAGAACACCTTTGCCCCAGTACGAGGCAGGAAGAGGAGACGTCGCTAGCAGAGCCCAGCAAGAGTTGGTTTGTTGAAAGGGGATCCTTAAGGTGAAAGGTGTGGCCACAGGCAGGACTGCAGCCTGGTAAGACCGGTACTTCCTCAGCTGCTGCTCTCTGCTTGAGGCAGTCCAGCTGGAAACTAGGGGCAGAACAGTTCCAGAGAGAGTGTGAAGGCCTAGACAGACCACAGAGGGTCAGAGGCTACATCCGGGGGCCACAAAGAGACCCTGGCTGTTGCACGCTGTTTGAGTGATGGTCGAAGAGGAATTAAGATGAACGCTTCATCTGAGCCCATGTTATAGAGGGGTGCATTTATGTCCCCAAACGTGCTGTTATTTGGCAGGAGGAGTCTCTCCTGTCAGGAACAAGTGAAGCTTCTAGAAGGTAGGCCAGCTAAGTCACAGTTTTGAGTAAAATAGGGTAATAGTGCCTACTTTAAAGAAGTTAGTGAGAATAATATGGATGAAAACACATGCTAAGCTTTTGACTCTGCTCACATGTGGATTGCGTTGGGGTGGGCTACTCAGTCTAGGGGTTGTAACCCACCCCGCAATCAGGTTACTCCAGGGTCTCGGAGGGGCGCTACCTGGAAGGGAATGAGCTAAGACAGAAGAAGGAGGCCAAGCAGTTTTGTCAAAGCCTCCGTTTGTTAGGGACGGGTTACAGTTTATATATGGTAAGGAATGGGGGGCAGGGTAACTGGATTCTTGCCGCGTGTTCCAGGTCACGTAGGCCAGGAGGTAGGCTAGGAAGTCAAGTGGCCGCCACACCTGGTTCCCTGGATAGCTGGAATGTGAGGCGGGTTCCGCTAAGAGATTGCTGCTAAATGGGTGAGGGGCATTCTGCAGACTCCCCAGGGTGATGGTTCCTGTAATGATTGTTAGTGGGGAAATGGCTCCTGACACTCACATATTAAATATTACTGTTGCCTGACTGAAATGTCTGATAGCCTAGATTTGGCCAGTCTTGGCCACCCTTAACCACTAAGATGCTTTAGGCTGAGTCTTATCAGATAGGAAAAGGAGAAATAGTTTGCTTTCTGATGTGAGGATGTCTGCCACATAGCTATATCGGTTTGACAAATAACTTAAAAGTAGAAAAAAACTTTTTAAAAAAGTAGGAAAGGTTGTTCACAATTTCAGAGGTTTGGGTCCATCCTGATGGGAAGGGTGTGGCAAAGCAGTTTACGTCAGAGTGGACAGGAAGCAGAAGGGAGAAGAGCCAAGGCAAGATACAGCTGTAGTGCAAATTCTAAGTGGTCTTAATAATAAAAACCAAGAGTCAGATATGGGGGTGGGGGTGAAAGCTGAAAGATCAGAGAAGCAGAGCAACTAGCCAATCCTCAGACCGAATGGAGTATCCTGTGTCTACAAGTCCTCAGACTAAATGCTCAGAGCTCCTGTCTCCTCCCGCCTTATATTCCAGTCTCTGCCCAGTCTATCACTCCTGTCTCCACCTCCCTAGTGCTGAGATCACCTTTGTGTGAGCTCTGTTTCTTTTAGACTGGTTCAATCTTGTATAGCCCAAATGGCCTTGAACTCACAGTGTCTTGTCTCCTGAGTGCTGCAATTAAAGGTGTGTGCCACCACTGCTTGGCCTCTATGGCTAACTAGTGTGGCTAGCCCCGCTCTCTGATCTTCAGGCAAGCTTTATTTGTTCCAGCACAAAATATCACCACATACAGCCCTCAGGGATTCCCCACAGGGACCTACTTCCTTTAGCTAGACCCCGCCTCTTAGCATTTCCAGAATCTGGCAAAATAACACCAACATCTAGAAAGCGTGGATTCAACACATGAGCCTGTGAGGGACATTTTATGTTCCAAGCACACCAGCAGCTTTTGTCCCAAGTTTCCTGGTCTGCTGCTTGTCCTTGCATCCCTGGGCAAATAGTAAGAAAACACAGAGTCACTAAGAATTGAGGTTTAGAGGCCACTAGCTAATTTTGTTGGTTCTGCTTGGCTCGAAAACTCTGGATCAATTAAGAGGAACCTGGGTTGTATGGGAAGAATGTGGAAAGTTTGACTTAAGTGTATGTGATTCCCATTCCCTAACTTGAGTCACAGAGGTATCTCAGCCTTTGGTAAGAACCTGTGTCTTGGGAGGTAGATTCATTTCTTGCAAGCATAGTAAAATAAGTAAACAAGCAAATAAAATTAATTAATTAATTAAATACTCTTGGCAGTATTCTATTTTGTATGTTGGAAAGACTTTTCCTACAACTAAACCCCATGCCTCAGGTTAAAGACAAGGGAGGTAGGTCTGAGATGAAGGCTCTTACCTGTATCCACAATGTAAGGCAATAAAGACAGAGATAAGGAGGCAAGTCTCACAGACGGGTAAAAAGGTCCTCCGGACAGTGTGCTTGGTTTGGATACGGCTCCATGACCAGGTCGAGCTGGAAATGTTAAGACAACACCATATGGAAGGTGAAAGAGGAAGCAAGCTCACCAATGGATAACCCTGGACGGGGCATGGTGGTACATACCTGCAATCCTAACATTCAGAAGGCTGAGGTAGGGAGATTATGAGTTCAATCATCTTTGGGCATAGAGATGATGTCCCCTCCCTCTCTCGTCATTGTTAGAGCCCTTCTGTGATATTAACTTCTGTAGCTTCTCTGAGGGCACATGAGCTATGACCTGTGCTTGTATCGGATTGCGCCTATCAGAGTACCAATCTGATAGTACAGCGCAGTTCAGAGCCCCATGGACCTGGAGTTAGCTGTGTGTTTTTATTGTCACCAAACACAGATCAGGGATCTGTTGCATTCTACTCTCCAATCTCTTGGTGAATTACTTATCAAGACAATCATTTGCACATGTTGTGACTTACTTTTCCTTGTCACACAAGGGTATTTCAAAGGTGCACAGTTGGCAGCTCTGATACTCTCTCCAAACACTTGAAGCTATCTGCCCCTTTTTCCCTCCAAAACAAAACGAGGTTCACCTCCATGTGTTCCCCAGCCTATTCCATAGAAGAAAGTCTACAAAATACATATTTGCTGTTGATGAATCTGGGCTCTGGTTCATTCTCAGTCTGAGATATTTCTTGCTGCAAAGAAAGTTAACAGGAGAACATGTCTCTGTTTGAATACTCTATGTTCAGTGCTCAAGATCCCCCACCTCACTTTCCTGTGGCTGCTTCTCTCTAGAACCTCCAGTGGTAAGAACAAGTCGAAAGGAAACGTTTCCGGGGATTACAACTCTCTTCTGCAGAGCTCATGGCTTCTACCCACCAGAAATTTTTATGACGTGGATGAAAAATGGGGAAGAAATTGCCCAAGAAGTGGATCACGGAGGAGTGCTTCCCAGTGGGGATGGAACCTATCAAACGTGGGTGTCGGTTGATCTGAATCCTCAGAGCAAAGACATTTATTCTTGTCATGTGGAGCACTGTGGCCTCCAAATGGTTTTTGAGACTCCTCAGGGTAAGTGTGGGGGCGATGACTGTCTGGGGAGTAAGTCTGAGGAAAGAGATAAGAAGCTGTGACGCTGCCAGGAAGGGAGAATGGGTCACTGCCTCACCAGGTGGGCGGAACAATAGCGACAGTCTTTTCTTTTAATGACTATTAAAGTTTTTATTTTTATTCTCTCTCTTTCTCGCTCTCTCTGTCTTGGGAGTCAGAGGCAGGTGAATCTCTGAGTTCGAGCCCAGCCTGGTCTATAGAGAGTGTTCCAGGGCAGCCAGGACTACACGTAGAAACCCTGACTTGGGACTAAATAAGTAAATAAATAGAAGATAGTGTAGGCACATAGTCCACTTGTCACCAGATGATGAGGGAGAAGAGATGATGGCGGAGCTTCCTGGTGATCACAGTGATGCAGTTAATGCAGACAGAAGAAGCAACTTGGAGGTTTTTCTCATTTGCTTACAGAATCTGAAATCGTTCTAGTAGTGAACACGGTCTCTGGGACCATAATCCTCACCATTGTCCTGGCTGGAGTTGGCGTTCTGATCTGGAGAAGAAGGTCTCAAGGTAAGAGGCATGAAGGGCTCTAGGGAGCTGCTTGTGGTCCCCTTGCTGCAGCTCCCAAGACTTTTGTTTACTGTGTCTGCCATGTTGGTTCCATTTAGAAGCTGCTCAACCCTCATGTTGGGATCACCGGAGGGCCTGGGACAATTTCCCCCTGTATGGAGAAAATATCTGTTAATTGTCCCACTTTTCACAACCATTCTTCTATCTGAATTAGAAGAAAGTCCTCCTCCTTCAAAATTCACTTCTCAGACATGAAATGTTTACAAGTAGATGCCTTTGGAAAATTGGGCTTGAGATAAGGAACGGGGAAGGAGAAGCAGGAGAAGAAGGAGCTTTTGATGGCACAGGCGACAAACCCATTCCTTACAAGTGCACTAAATGTCTAGTGTGTTTTTTGAGCTCCATTCTGGCTCGTGGGAAACAGCAATGGAAAAGACAGAATGGCCCCATGTCACAGAGCTAATGGCATAGTCTTGAAAGGTCATTTTCTATGTCTGATTTACTAGTTACTCAAGCTGATCACAGCAAATATCAGTGGCACCTGGAGAAGGCTTGACAGCCAAGGACTTGAGACCAATCCAAGGGATACTGTACGTGTGTGGTACTAGGTACTTGTAGGACCAATCCATTTGTTGTTGGTTGGTTCTTACTCTTTGTTCTCTTGGCCCTTTGGGGGCCTACCACCCAGCTCTCAAATAAATCACACTCAGAGGCTTATTTTTTCTTATGAATGCCCGGCCTTAGCTTGGCTTGTTTCTAGACAGCTTTTCTTAGCTTATCCAGTCTACCTTTTGCCTCTGGGCTTTTACCTTTCTCTATTTTTGTATTTCTTTCTTTACTTTTTTCTCCATGACTTGCTGTGTAGCTGGGTGGCTGGCTCCTGGAGTCTTCCTCCCCTCCTCTTTTTCATTTCTTGATCTTTTCCTCCCAAATCTCTCCTATTTATTCTCTCTGCCTGTCAGCCCTGCCTATCCTTTCTCCTGCCTAACTACTGGTTGTTCAGCTCTTTAGTAGACCAATCAGGTCTTTTAGACAGACAAAGTAACACAGCTTCACAGAGTTAAAAATACAACATAAAGAATGCAACACATCTTTGCATCATTAAACAAATGTTCCACAGCATAAACAAATGTAACACACCTTAAAATAATATTCTACAACATCTATTTGCTAGAAAACCAACTAAGATAGCTGGTGGATAAGTAATGTTTCATTATAAATATAGTACAATCTGAATCCTAAACCAATTAATACATTCATCTTAAGAAGAAAGCTCCTGCTTTTTTATCTTCTGGAGTCTGTAAATTTTGAGTTAAAATTTGTCAAGTTCTAAGAGAATCTTGAGAAAGGCTAAAACTGTCAGTGGTTGCTTCTAGGTTTGCAGAATATTGTGTAAGTTTTGAGCTGTGAGGAAAAACACATGTAACTGATTAAAAACCTCTCTTCCTTTCAGGGTAAAAAGAAGCCGACTACCATTCCACTCCAGACAATGAGTGCGGTTCTCCCTCCTAGGAGCCAGGATCTCTGCTCTCAGGCCCCAACACGTTTGTTGTCGGAAGCCTTGGCCAAACTCCTGACACAGGGGGGATTTAGAGAATTGAGCGTTTGTGACAACAAGACAGGAGCTACCAGTTTTTCTTTGTTCTTTGGTTCCTGAAGAGCTGTCAACTTTCAGGCTCTTTATGGACTGACTCCTTTATCACCGTCGACGTTGAATACACTCTGTCTCACGACCCAATACTTCCCAACATCCTATGTCTCCATGATGATTTACAAGTAGATTACAGAGTCTCAGAGATGCAAGGAACTTCCTCACTGTAGCAGGAGACGTCTTCCTATAATGCCACAGATGTGAGCATCCAGCCTCCACTTGACACCATGTGAGGATCCCCCATTCCACCACAAGACAGCCTTTCTTGTTCATTTTCTCTCCTGAGAATGTTTGCCATGTAAGAACCTTGACTATCATGGCTTTGACTGTGAATCTAGGGTTGGACCAACCCATGAGAACAGCCAGCAAGTTTTCTAAACAGTCTGAGAATGGGCTAGTCATTAAACACATATCATGGCCCAAGAGGAAACAGAAGCACCATGTTCAAGGCGGCTCTGCCAGAGAGCTTGGGATATTGGAAATGTGTCTAGCTATAGCAATGACTTCACTTTTTATTGCTTCTGTGGGAAATTAGAACAATAATTTATACAGCTGAATGTGATGGGACTCCTATAAGCCCAATACTAGGAAACTGAGGCAGATGGATTTTAAGTTTGGGGCTAGCTTAAGCTACACAGTGAAACTATCTAAAACAAGCAAAAACAAAACCAAAAGCCCTTAACAGAACAAAACCAGTAATTACCAGACATATTATCTCCTCCAATGGAACTACAGAGAACTCCAGTCACTTGTAATATTTGAATGTGAAAATAATGGCATTTAGTTGGGGATGGCTCAGTGGACAAAGATGCCTGCCACCTAGCCTGAGGCCCTGAAATCAGTGGTCAGGACTCAGAAGCTGAAAGAAAGAAAACCACTCCCGAAAGTTGTCCTCTGACCTCTGCATGAGTGTCATGGCACAAAATCTGCCAAATAAATAAATGTAAAAAAATTCTTATAAATATGATAGTATGTTTATGTCTCAAAGAGTCCTCCCTGTTGTGTCATCCCCATCCCATCCCATTGTCCCCGTCCCCCCCCCCCTCCCCAGCCCCTCCCTTTCACGCTTTGGTGTCGGAGACTGAATTAGTACAGAAAAGACAGAAATTAGAATTGAACTTTTGGGGGCTGAGGGTGTAACCCAGTGGTAGAGAGCTTGCTTAGCAAGTGTGAGGTCCTGGGGTCTATCTTCAGCACTGCAAACACACACACACACACACACACACACACACCAACAAAAGCTAAAACTTTAGATTTTTTTGTAAATGGTTTAAAATTATATTGTTTCTTAATACTCTTAGGCTTGTGATTTAATTAACTCATGTTTACTGATTACAAATGTTCAGTAGCCAAGGTCTACCAACAAGGCGGCATCATAATCTAAGTGTGACAGAGAACTTCCCTCCTCCAGTCAGGCTTAGGCTCTGAGTTGTCTTTGCTGAATATTTTAGATCGAGAGCGCTGCATGAAGAACCTGTTTGACTGGTTTTGTTTTAGACTCCACTATGTTTATTATCTGTTTTCTTTTTTTAGCACGTACAGACCAAGGTTTGTCCAGAAAAATGGCAAACGCAGCAGGTAAGAAGGGAAGCAATCTGAAGGAGTGATGTGGGGACTGGGCACGTTGTTCAGTTGCTAGACATTCAGAAGGTTCAGTACCTGGGCCAGCATAAAACTGGGTGTGACAACACATGCCTGTAATCCCAACACCTGGGAGATGGAGGGAGAAGGAGCAGGGGTTCAAAGTTCCTCAGCTACATAGGGAATTTGAGACCAGATTGGGATACATGTGGTCCTGTAACAATTATAACAACAAAATAAAAGCAGTATGGTGACAGGTTTCTCAATGTCCTTCTTAACCTCTTGTTCCAACAATTTCCATGTTCCGACCCCTCCCTTATCTCTGAGGAACTGCCGCCCTTTTCCTCTTCTCGCTGTTTTTGGATGGAGAGAAGAGAGGAGTGGTTTTGCTTTGTGTCATCAGGTCCCTTAGTTGGTCGTTTTTCTGGCAGGGTTCCACGAGGTCGTCATATTCTGATCCCCCCCAGTCTGAAGCTTTGTCCTCATCTGTGCAGGTCAAGTGTACCCATGAGGGAATCAGATGGGTGCATAAGAAGAATGTCAAATGCCAATGCACTCACTTGCTGCCAAGAGTGGAACGCCAAATGGGTCAGGGACTAGTGTCCACAGGGCTGCTCATCATCTAGTGGGTGGGTTCCCGTGAGAACAAGAACATCACAGAGAGGGGTCTGCTGACCCCAGACAGGCCGGCCCAGGGACATATTCTTTTATCTCCTATGTTTTCATGACAGCATATTAATTCACAGAATGTTCTTTTGGGAGGAGTGTGTCTTAAGCCACAAACAGTGGACAGCAAAGCCAGAAAGGATCTCTGGTTGTCTGTCTCCAAAATCTGAGTCTCCCCTACTCACTTGGCAGCCCTGCCATCCTTAGATGACGACCTCCGTAGGCCCTTCCAAAGCACCTCTCCTCAGAAGCTTGCCCACATTTAACCTTAACCTCTGTGTAAGTCTCCGCATCTCCCCCTTCACTTTGGGCTCCCTTTCTTCGCAGTCCTTCTAGCTTGTAATGAGGCCCAAACCCATAGGCTATGTAACAGATCCCCAAACCTAGTTGCTTAAAGCAGCCATCATTTCAGGATCTTTCATGGCTTCTGTAGGTCAGGGATTGGGTAGGACTTGGGTAGGCAATGCTGGCTTCTATCCTTTCGTGGAACTATAGACAATCGGAGGCTGGAAGTAAAACAGTGAAGAACTTAGGGAAGCTGTGAGCACAACATAGGGTGTCTGTCTTCAAGCCAAGCCAAGTGTCACCCCCTTCGGGGTGTGACAGTGACTCTACGTTGGCTCTCTGTGTGGTTAAGTGTGAGCTTCCTCACAACATGGTGGCTTTGGAGCGATCAGATTCTGTAGGTGGTAGCGAACTCCCCTAGCTGGTGTCACTTTTGCCATATTCTTTAGTTGGCCAGCAAAGTCACTAAAGCCTGTTCAGTTTCAAGGAGAAGAGGCATAGATCCTGACACTCAGTAGGAAGATTGTCAAAGCAACATTATGAAGAGCATATGTAGACAGGAGTCACTCTGTATCTAACAGGCTTTGCTTAGGAAGCCTGAGGTTTCTGGTGCCTTCATCTTTGCCTCTCAGCATGGAGGTCAAATTCTATCGAGGGGAAATGGTGATGCCGTCAGTGGGTTAAATGAGCTGGGACCCTAGGGTTCCTAGGTGCCCTGGGTATATGGTTTCCCTGTATCAAGGGAACATCTTGAGGCTTTCGTTGTGGCCTCCTTTGTCGAGTTCCCCTCTTCTTCCCACAGCTGGCAGGGAAAATGCTACACATATATGGGTAGCTTCTCATGTAGAAAGAGAAGCTGTCTGTATATGCCACCAAAAATTTGTTGTAGATCTTGTTTGATTAAAAGCACAAAATTTTGCCCAGTTTTTCGGTGTCTGTCTTGTGAACAAGTAGAGCCACCACTAACCCATATAGGACAGCTGTGGTCAAGACCCTCCAAATGTCTTAGTTAGGTTTATTACTACCTTGATGAAAGGCCATGACTGAAAGCAACTTGGGGAGGAAAGAATTTGTTTGACTTACACTTCCACATCATAGTCCATCACTGAAGGAAGTCAGGACAGGAACTCAGACAGGGAAGGAAGGAACCTGGTGACAGGAGCTGACGCAGAGGCCATGGAGAGGTGCTGCTTACTGGCTTGCTCATCATGACTTGTTCCTTCCTTTCTTCTTTCCTTTCTTCCTTCCTCTTTTCCTTTCTTTTTTGTTTTCTTTTCAAGACAGGGTTTCTCTGTGTAGCTCTGGCTGTCCTGGAACTCTCTCTGTTGATCAGGATGGCCTCAAGCTCAAAGATTTACCTGCCTCTGCCCCTCCCAAGTGTTGGAATTAAAAGTGTACACCACTACGGCCAGGCTATTAGCCTCCTTTTTTATAGGACCCAGGACCAGCAGCCCAGGGATGGCACCACGCACCATAGACTGGGCCCTCCCCCATCAGTCACCAGTTAAGAAAATGTCTTACAGAAGAATTTCATGGAGATATTTTCTCTATTGAGGTTCCCTCCCTTCAGGTGGTTCTAGCTGTGTCCAGTTGACATAAAACTAGCCAGACCAGGTCATGCGGCTTGGCCTGTCCAGCGCAGAGTGAACTTTGACCTCATTTGCCCTTTTGTTGGGGATCTCTGTGCAGACTACACTTTACACAGTAACTCGCCATACCGTTAGAAACCAAGCAGACCCGACACGGAAGTCATTGGATGGATTTGGAAGGAAGGAGTGAGGGCGGGAATAAAAAGGTCAGTCCACCCAACAGGGTAGAAGCAAATGCCCTCCTTAATTTTTCCAGGCAAAACTATTCCAGTCATTTTACGTAATCACCATGTTTATCTGTAACGATCTATTTTTAAAATCTTTATATAACATTGCACGATGGGCTTCCATGATGCCTTGTATGTAGTAGAAGCTCAGTAGATACCTCTTGAGTGAGTCAGTACAGTATTTTGATTAGCTAGTCTTCATGTGCTAGTGCAAAAGGACAGTGTCATCTTACAGCTGAAGTCAGACAGGAGAAATAGCCCACGTCGCTGCAGGCGCCCGGGGGTTAACAGCCCACAGCTTCGTCCGAGTTCTTGATGGAGTTCAGCAGCTTTAAGTTGTTTAAAATTTACCTTCATTAGTTTGTATATGAGTGGGGGTGGGGGTGAGGGCAGGGCACGGGCATCCCAGGGTGCACATGTGGAAGGCTGAATATAACACACACACACACACACACACACACTCCATCTCCAGATTGTACAATGTAGTCCAGGCTTGCTCCTCTTGCCTCAGCTTCTGGGCTGGTCTTACAGGCCTCACTACTATAGCCACGATCTTATCTAGATTTTGCCCTGTTTGTGAGATTAGATCCCAAAGATTCTACCAACTTCTATCCCCCCACACTGTAAATGTGTATTAAAGACAGACAGAATTCAGTAACTCAGTGCTTCATACATGAGACACTATCTTTTCTTCTTTCTTCCTTTCTCTTTCTTCCCCTCCCTCCCTCCCTCCCTCCTTCCTTCCTTCCTTTTACCATGCCCATTAAGGAATAAGGTTTGCACTCTCATTTTCTCTAACACAGGGTTTCATGTAGCCCAGGCTAGCCTCAAACTCAATAGGAGACAAAGCCGAACTCCTACTCTTCCTAAGGCACTGTTCTTGAAAGCTGTAGAAGGTGCTTGACCAGACTCAGAAGGACAAATATCACATACTTTCTTTCATATGCAGAATCTAGTTATAAACACAAATATAAAGGGAGACTATGAGGGACAGGAAGAGATCTAAAGGGAGGGGGGAAGAGTGGCAACAAGAGAGGGTATAGTCCTACATTTCCCTTGTAAGTACAATCTAGATTTGTGAGTTACCTGAGATGGAACTGCAAGGGCTTTATTGAACTGTCCGCCCAGGCAGAACGTTTCATCGTCAATACTCCCTCTTCCTTCCCCTCTACCCCGTGTATTACTGGGGACTGGATTTAGGACCTCAAGCGTGCCAGGCAAGCACTCTGCTCCTGAGCTATACCGCCCAAACAGATCCGGCTCAGTTCTCATCAATGCCGGTCCCGGAGGAAGTATGGGAAAGAGCTCCTTCGGAGGCTTGGCCCCCCTTGCTTTATTCCTCTCCTCCTTCCTCCCACTCAGAGTCAACTGAACCCAGCAGGGGCCTCTGCGTGTGTCCCTTGTGGGGGATGGGTGTGAAAGAATGTTTGGGGCCAGAAGGTTCTGAGTCTTGGCACCTAAGGGCTGAGTGACAGAGTGGCAGCTGGAAGGCTGCGCTGGCCTGGAGCCCCTGGCAGGGAGAGTCTGGGTCTGAGGCAAGTGCGGTGGCAGCAGCCAGACCTCTGAGAAGCAAAGGAGGTGCGAGAGGGAGCAAGGAAGGAGGAACACGGTCTCGGAAAGCAAGCTTGCTTACAACAGATACAGTCAAGGAGTGGGGCCTGCGGGATGAGAGAATGGGAAAAGAAGGATTTCCCAAGCGGAAATAAGGCACGCAGACCCAAGCCGGATCAGTCTTTGTTCTTTTTCCTTCTTGGGTATAGGGGCGGAAGCAACCGTTACAGGAACTGAGTAAAAGCTCATGGTTGTTTCTTGTTTCTCTTCTTTTCCTCTGAGCAACACGACAGTAGAACAAATAGAGAATTCCAGGAACACTCCGAGAAGGAAAATGCCCTAAGAAGTGTCAATTCTGGGAATTTTTAAGGGGTTATAATAATAAAACGCAATCATTTGGATTCGCATCCGCTGCTGAAACACAACCCTCTCCTGTGCTTTAAAATACCTAGGCACACGCTCGGCTCATTACTCACAAGACAGCTATGGATACATCATCTGTGTATTATCCACAACAGGAAGTTGTCAAACCAGACAGGGCCCCAGAGGCTGAGTACATGGGCTGCCAATCACCCTACTTAGAATGAAAACTAATGCAATCAGTCATTGGTCCCCGTGGATCCCCGAAGGGGAAAAGCAAACTGCTTTAATCCAGTTTGGGCCTTTCCAAATGAAACTGAAATCAAACATCAAAGATCTGTGAAGGAGCTGTTTAGCTAGGCACCGCCGTGCACACTTCTAATTCCATGTTTTGGGAAGCAGAGGCAGGTGGATCTCTGTGAGTTCAAAGTCAGCCTGGTCTAGAGAGTGGGTTCCAGGAAGATGGGTTTCTACCAGAAGGAGTTGTTAGCTTTTCTCTGGCACTGTGCATGCTAGAATATTGTTAATCCCAAAGACTGGAGGAGAAAGACCACCAGCCCACATCGTCATGGCCAAAGTAATTAAAGAAAACAATTAATTAAAGTACGATTTGTTATTCACGTACACAGGCTGTATCTCCCTAAAAGGCAGTTTTTAGAGATCAGCCTTGGACATGAGGAAGACAAGGTCCTTTTTTTTTTTTTTAAGTTTTATTGATTTTTATTGAGCTCTATATTTTTCTCTACTCCCCTCCCTTCCTCTCCCCCACCCCTTTCTACTCTCTCCCAAGGTTCCCATGCTCCCAATTTACTCAGGAGATCTTGCCTTTTTCTACTTCCCTTGTAGATTAGATCAATGTATGTCTCTCTTAGTGTCCTCACTGTTGTCTAGGTCCTCAGGGATTGTGATTTGTAGGATGGTTTTCTTTGCTTTATGTTTAAAAACCACCTATGAATGAGTATATGTGATAATTGTCTTTCTGGGTCTGGATTAACTCACTCAAAATGATGTTTTCTAGCTCCATCCATTTGCCTGCGAAATTCAAGATGTCATTATTTTTTTCTGTTGTGTAGTACTCCATTGTGTAAATGTACAACATTTTCCTTATCCATTCTTCAGTCAAGGGGCATTTAGGTTGTTTCCAGGTTCTGGCTATGGCAAACAATGCTGCAATGAACATAGTTGAGCACATGTCCTTGTGGTATGATTGGGCATCCTTTGGATATGTAGCCAAAAGTGGTATTACTGGGTCCTGAGGAAGGCTGTTTCCTAATTTTCTGAAAAATCTGCACACTAACATCCAAAGGGGCTATACCAGCTTGCATTCCCACCAGCAATGCAGAAGTGTTTCTTTCCCCACAACCTCTCCAATTATATGTTGTCGTCAGTGTTTTTGATCTTGGCCATTCTTACAGGTATAAGATGGAATCTCAGAGTTGTTTTGATTTACATTTCTCTGATGGCTAAGGATGTTGAGCATTTCCTTAAGTGTCTTTCAGCCATTTTATATTCCTCTGTTGAGAGTTCTCTGTTTTGGTCTGTACTTCATTTTTTTTATTGGATTATGTGATCTTTTGATGTCCAATTTCTTGAGTTCTTTGTATGTTTTGGAGATCAGACCGTTGTCTGATGTGGGGTTGGTGAAGATCTTTTCCCATTCTGTAGGCTGCTGTTTTGTCTTATTGACCATGTCCTTTGCTTTACAGAAGATTTTCAGTTTCAGGTCCCATTTATTAATTGTTTTTCTCAGTGTCTGTGCTGCTGGGATTATATTTAGGAAGTGGTCTCCTGTGCCAATGTGTTTAAGTGTACTTCCCACTTTCTCTTCTATGACATTCAGTGTGGCTGGCTTTATGTTGAGGTCTTTGATTCATTTGGACTTGAGTTTTGTGCATGGTGATAGGTATGAGTCCATTTTCATTCTTCTACATGTTCATATCCAGTTATGCCAGCATCATTTGTTAAATCTGCTTTCTTTTTTCTATTTGAAATTTTTTGCTTCTTTGTCAAAAATCAGGTGTTCAAAAGTGTGTGGATTAATATCCGGGTCTTCAATTCAGTTCCATTGGTCCTCCTGTCTGTTTTTATGCCAATACCAGGCTGTTTTCAGTTCTGTAGCTCTATAGTAAAGATTGAAGTCAAGGATTGTGATGCCTCCAGAAGTTCTTTTATTGTACAGGATTGTTTTAGCTATCCTGGGTTTTTTGCTCTTCCATAGGAAGTTGAGTACCATTCTTTTGAGGTCTGCGAAGAATTTTGCTAGGATTTTGATGGGCATTGCATTGAATCTGTAGATTGCTTTTGGCAAGATTGCCATTTTTACTATGTAAATTCTACCTACCCAAGAGCATGGGATATCTTTCCTCTTTCTGGTGTCTTCTTCAATTTCTTTCTTCAAAGATTTAAAGTTCTTGTCATACAAGTCTTCCACTTGTTTTTTAGAGTTACTCCGAGATATTTATGCTATTTGTGGCTATTGTGAAGGGTGATGTTTCTCTGATTTCTTTCTCAGCACATTTATCATCTGTGTACAGGAGAGCTACTGATTTTTTTGAGTTAATCTTATATCCTGCTACATTACTGAAAGTATTCATGAGTTGTAGAAGTTCCTTGGTAGAATTTTTGGGGTCACTTATGTAAACTATCATACCACTAGCAAATAGTGAGAGTTTGACTTCTTCTTTTCCAGTTTGTATCCCTTTGATCTCTTTTTGTTGGGAAGACAAGGTTTTTATAGCTCAGGTAGGGAGTTTCCAAATGGGGGATTTGGTAGGCAAAATAGGCGGGGCTATAGAAGCAGAGCATAGCAAGGTGGTCATAACAACAGGTAGTCATCACCTTTTAAAAACAAAGGTAGGGCTGCAAGATGGTCATTACAACTTTTTAAAACAAAGATATGGTTGCTGTTTCCTGGAACAGAAAGTACAGAACCATTTGTAGCTAAGGTTACAGATGGGACATAGCCCAATCCTTGAGAAACAGAGATTTAATCACAAATAGGGATGAGCCTAGTTAGTCTTTATTATAAGATGGCTTTCAAGCTTAAGGTGGAGGCAGGCTGATTCATTAAAGCCACAAAGTTTGTTTACTCTAAGTTCTTAATGTGCCACAATTATTGATATTCTGATGGCCTTCATTAGTTCTCAACCATTCATAAAATGCAGGTTCCTTGAAGCCTGAGATGCCAGTGTGTGGGATAAGAAAGGTACTCTACACACATGCGTATTGACAATGAGTTGCTGGAAAGCCTACCAGGAGCCAGATAACGTGGTGTGGACCAAAATCACGGCTGTCAAGTCAAAGGGGATCAAAGAGTTTATCGTAAGCCAAAATATGACTATGACTGGTAACCAAGGATTCAGGTAGATTTGTTTCCCTCTTGCGGTGGAAGGACGAATTTCTTATAGTCATACGATGAAAGACTCTCAGAAATCAAGATACTTATCAAACACATTCGAGAGTGCCAAAAAGCGGTAGGTTTCTGCTATCCGATGACATTCTTAGTCCGTGGGTTGATGGAAACTGTTGTCTGCTAAGAATACATTCCGGGGCCAGCAAGATGGCCCAGTGGATAAAGGTACTTCCCACCAAGTCTGATGTCATGACTTAGAGCCCCAGGACCCATGAGGTAGAAGGAGAAAAACTGACCCTTGCAAGTTGTCCTCTAACCTCCCACACATGCACACATATAAACAAACAAACAAATAAAATAAACAAAAAGTAGTTTGGTTTTGCTCCTGTTTTTTTAAGAAAAAGGTAGTCCAAAGGCATAATTTTATGAATTATCTGATAATTCATAAAAGCATTAATTAGATACCTAGAGATGGGGCAATAGTTGACTATTCAGAGGACTGTGGTGGTTTGAATGAGAAATATACAGAGACCCATGTATTTGATCAGGAGATACCATTGTCTCCTTTTGCTGGTTTTGTTTCTCAACAAGGTCACATGTTTCTGTGGTTTGAATGTTGTCTGTCTCCTAAAAGCCTTGAATATTTGGAGCATAGTACCCAGGCTGGTGGCCTGCTCTGTGTAGTCCTGGCTGTCCTGGAATTCACTCTATAGACCAGGCTGGCCTCAAGCTCACAGAGATTGACCTGCTTCTGCTTCCAGAGTGCTGGGATTAAAGGTGTGCACCACCACCAACCGGCGCATTTCTACCATTGTAATGTTTAAAAAACACAGGCTCGTAAGACTTTAGTGACCATGAAATGGAAGGGCCCGTGTTTAACTAGTCTGTGAACTAATGAGAAAAGGGAGCGGTGGGGAGAGCTGAGAGCCACTTCCTCCCTGCAGCAGCTGGACTGGGCTTCTAGGACCACAAGCTGCTGTGGTACGATGCTCTTGAGATAGGAAGTTTTCTTTCTTTGGCTTCCTTTTGCCTCCCTGACTTGCCTGGTTCTCAGCGGTAACTCTCTTGCTGAGTCAAATGTTTTGCAACTCTGCTGCCTGACTCTTAGCTCCTCTGCATCAGTGTTTATGTTTGTGTACAGCTTATTAATACGAGTGGAGTGGTCCCCTAGGCATGCTGGTTGAATCCCACCTCTTTCTTTAAGTGCTGGGGTGATCTTAAGTGATATAGCTTTTCTGCATCTCGGCTTTATAAACCAGTGTTTCTTGGTACTAATGGGGAACTCAAGTGGCATGGACATGTGACAGGGCATGCATAGGGCATGACGCTTGCTATGTGTTTTCCTCCGTGTCTTCTGTGGTGACCACTCCAGTTGTCTCACATGGTTATAGCTGCCTATTCTGCACGAGGCACTTTCCACATATATGGCCACCTCTTTATGACCACTTTGTCAGCAGATGTCGTTTCACAGTCTGCTGAAGTTGCATTGCTTTTTGTTTGTTTGTTCTTGAGACAGAGTATCTCTGTGTAGCAGCTCTGGCTGTCCCAGAACTTGTGCTGTAGACCAAGCTGGCCTCAAAGTCACTGAGATCCCCCTGCCTCTGCCTCCTGAGTGCTGGGATTAAAGGTGTGTACCACCATGTCCAGCTCTCCACCACCACCCCCCTTTTTTGAAGTTGCATTTCTTGACAAACTCTCATGTTTCTGTGGTTTGGATGGATGGTACTTGTCTCTTAAAAGGTTCATGTAGTAGGAATGTGGTCCCCAGGATGGCAGTTTCAAGAGGCTTAGGTCAAACAGGAGTATGTCCTCAGAAGGGTCTAAGGCATGCCTTGCTGCTGGAGTTTTGGCTACAGTCTTTGGGCTCCTCTCTGGTTATTTAATTTCTTTCTCCTGCACAGGTCCCCATAATGACATCATAAGATCCTTACAGAGCCAGGGCCTATCAGCAGCATGACCTTGAATGTCTAGAACATTTTCCCCAACAGTAGCTTACCAGGCACACTTTGGGTCCCAACCCTGAAGAGGCAGAGGCAGGCGGATCTCTGTGGGTTTGAGTCCAGGCTGGTCTACATAGCAAGCTATTGAGTTCCAGGCCATTTAGGGCTACGTAGCGAGACCCTGTACATATACATACATACATACAAACACACATACACACACACATGCATCTTGCTTTAGGTATTGTATGATAGTGAGACCTTGTGTGTATGTGTGTGTGTAGCTTGCATTAGGCACTGTCTGATAGTAATGACAAATGGATTATGTGTGTGTATATGTGTGTGTGTGTATATATATATATGTGTGTGTGTATGTGTGTATATATTAGGCACTGTCTGATAGTAATGACAAGTGGATTATGTGTGTGTATATGTGTGTGTGTGTATATATGTGTGTGTGTGTGTATATTAGGCACTGTCTGATAGTAATGACAAGTGGATTAATACACTCAATAAGTGGCAGAGCATGAACCAAACTCAACTTTTTCTCCACAGACAACTGACTGCACCTTTTCCAGAACAAAACCCAGTAGGCACTCAAATGATGCTTGACCAAAATAATGAGTTTCTCACCCACTCAAAACTGTGACCTACAGAGAGGTCTTGGGAACAAAGTAATTCAAATATCTTTTCAGTGCATCGGAAAATTAATAAATTTTCTTGCAAATTTGTTATAATTTTTTTGTTCAGCCTATGATGACGGGACTTACGTGCTGAATAAGGCTTAAAGGGTCAAACGAAGCTCCTGCACATTTCCCAGAAATGTCAGCGAAGCTCTCAGGTAAGAGCCATTGCTAGTCAGTTCTTGGCAGATAGGGCTAATGATGCCTAAAGGGAAAATGGAAAGCTTGTCACCTTGCAAAGGAGCTGCCCTGGGGTGGGTCCAGGAATATGTGGGTATGGAGAGCTGAGAACCTGCCAGACATCACCTGGTTCAATTCTCTCGTTCAACAGATGAGAAAGTTAAGGCTTGAAGAGAAGAAAATCATTTGCTGGAAGAAAAGTTGAAACCAGTGACAAACTTCATAGTCCGATATTAAATATTTCCAGCATCACCCGTCACTAGGGAAACAGCAGCTATCACTACACACTTAGGCAACAAGTAAGAAGACAGCAGTAGCTACCACTACACATCTATAAAAACAGCCAAAATTGAAAAAAAAAAAAAAACACGTGACAATAACAAATACTGGAAAGAATGTGGAGGAATCTGCTCTTGCCCCATTCCCTGATGAAATGCAGAAATGTAGCAAGGTCCAGCCACTCTGTGCAGCTGTGGCTGCGTAGTGAGTTCAAGGCCAGTCAGGGCCGAGTGAGACCCCTTTTCAGAAACAGTGAACAGGAGTAAAAGTCACTTGGGGGTAAAAGTCACTTGTTTGGGAAATGTTTACAGCTGTTTCCACTGGTCTGAAATCTCACAAAAGAAAAACCCAGGAAGGTTAGTACCTGGCTCTTGCTACTCTGTTGCCTTTCATGATTTGAAGATGTCTGCACTCAAGGTGATTGTCCTCGACCTCATAGGTCCCAAAGCGCTCACTGTTCCGTAGAAGGAAGAAGCTCCAGAGGATCTAAGCTTTAAGTCCTGTTTACTCAGGCCGAGGTTGTCTTTGTCCCATCTAGTGGGTCTATCTTTCTTTCGTTTTATGAAACAGGTTTTCTTTGTGGAGTTTTGGGCCTGTCCTGGAACTCAGCCAGGGTGGCCTTGAACTCAGGGAGATCTGTCCGCCTCTGCCTCCCTGAGTCCTTGGGATCAAGGCCTGCACCACCACTGCCCAGCTACTTAGCATAATTTAAAAGGAGGAAAGGCTCCTGGTTTCAGGGGCTTCGCTCCACGTTCCACGTTTGGCTGGACCCCTTGCTTTGGGCCTGGAGGTGAGAAAGAGGTCACGGCAGAAGGAACTAGAGCAGAGCCTGCTCATTTCATGGCAGGTGGGAAGAAGGGAGCGTAAAGAGGCGTCAAGGTACATCATTCTAGAACAGGCCCCAGTTGTACCTAGAGGTACAACTTTCTTTCTTTTTTTCTTAGCAGACTAGCTAGCTTGACAGACCCCCCGCCCATCTGCCTATCTTTGCCCCCTCAGTACTGGGGTTACAGGTACCCGTCACCAAGCCTGACTTTTATGTCAGTTCTGGGCACCCAAACTCAGGTCCTCAAGGTTGCGCAGCAAGCTCTTCACCCACGGAGCAGTCTCTCCAGTCCAAAGTGTCTAAACACTGAGCCTACCTATATCTCCTTCTCTTCCCGGAGCCAGGTGCCAGCCGCGTGGAGATGGCGGCATTGCGTCCTTCACTGGTTACCCGGGGCCTTTCCAGCAGAGTTGGATAGCTGGAGTGGAATGCTGCCTGCTCACCTCGCTGCTCCCTGACCTCAGAGACAAGGATCCCTGAGGACACTTTTATCGAGCCGAGAAGGACCAAACTCAGTATTTCACGCGCCTGTTTCCGAGTTTATCTTTCCTTAATCTCAATTGTCCCAGATCCAGGGTTCTGAGACAAGGATCTGTGCTTGCGATTCTTGTCAATACAACCTGGTTTCCTTAAAACAACCTCCAGAACTGCTCTGGATTTAAACTGAGACAGGACTGCGAGAGAGTAGTCGGCAGAATTAATGTGCTAATGAGGTACTAACACAGCTTGGCTCAGGATTAACACATTCAGGAGCCAACCAATTAACTGCCCTTCCTAATACCTCCCAGGCATTTTCTGTGTTCCTACTTGGTGAAGCTACTGGCCTCGGTAAATCTCATCTCTCCTGCGCTTTTGGTTGTTCTTTTTGCAAAGCCTGATGAGCAAGGGGAGTGGAATAAAAGAATGGCCTTAAAGACTGCTCGTGACAAATCCCAGATTGAGCTATGGTTAGACTAGCCACGCAATCATGTGTGGGTTTCGGTCACCTTCACATGTTCCTACCCACCGGGGTCAGGGCAGAAGCTGTGTCCTCTGGGTTGTAAGTGTTCTCTTTTGCCTACTATTCTGGAGCTGAACTCCTCTAATTAACATCTGTCAGTCAAGCAACTCAAGTGCCTGCCAAAGTGCAGAGAAGGTAAGCCTGTCTGGGTTGGAACGCCACACAGTTGAGTCAACCCCAGACGCCTGCAAAGAAAGGCCTTCAGAAATTTCACACCACACAAATACTTCCGTCCTTTCTGCGTACACCTAGAGCCCTTCTGAAGTATCTCTCCTCTTCAGGTTTTCTGTCTGTCAAGATGTTTCAAAAACCAGATCAGGTCAGGCAGTGGTGCCTGCTTTTAATCCCAGCACTGCAGAGGCTGAGAGAGAGGGATCTTTGTGAGTTCAAGGCCAACCTGCTCTGCACACTGAGATTAAGCCAGCTAGGGTTGCCTGGTGAGACCCTGCCTCAAAACAACAAAATCAAAACATACAAAGGAAGGGAAGGTGTTGGAAAATGTTTAATGTTTGCGCCTCTCTATACTGCTCCTCCCCCTCTCTCCTAGAGAGGCTCCTACAGTGGAGAACAGCTATTCTTTTGTCTCCCGAATCATTAACTGAACCCTCATGTGCTGATTGTGATTCTGTGCAAACCATCTGGAACACTAGGTGTTGAGAGGACAGAGGAGGAGCAAGTCTTCCAGGAATGTTGGGCCAATCATATCATTTCACTATTCTGCCTGTCTGTCAAAAGAAAAAAAAACCCCAGTTTTATAATATTTTATAATATATCCCTCTTCTAGACAGTTGTGAGAAAATGAGATGCTTTATAAATATCCCAACCCTTTCCTCTACCATCTACCTGTCCATCCATCCACTTGAATATCCATCCGTCTGTCTATCCATCCACTACCCCACCCACCCACCTTCAAGAGCCCCTTTAGCACCCCAGTGCCTCTTGTGGACCAATGTACTGAGTCCTGAAGACACACTCCCGGAACAAGACCTGCCTTCCGGCCTCAGGGAAGTCCTGGTATAGAAGGACACAGCCCTGTGATCAGACTTTGAAATAGCATTGCCGCTGTAACAGAAAAATGTGTGCAAAACACATGGCTCAAATCCTATGTTCCTAAGAGCTGAAGCTGGTGGCGAGTTAATTCACAGAACAGGCTTCGCTGCTTTAATTCCTCTTGGGGATATTTGGAAGGAAATTTTCAAACAGCAAAGCCCAGAATCCAGCGTGATATGTTTAATCTTTGAATCCACCGGGGTAATAGTTTGGTCCTTGCCTTTTTCCACCTTCCTCCTTTATCTTCGGGCTCCTGACCTTCTCAAAGGTGAGCCGCTGGTTGTTCCCTTTGTTTAGCCCAGCGTGTGTTTTCCCTTTCCAGCCGCAGCCCTGCCTCTGACAGGCACTGTTTCAGGACCCCAGAGAGCCTGGGCTGCAGAACACACGGGCGGGCGTGTGCGGGTGTGGGGAACGGTCTTTCAGGGAAAATGGCAGGCTTAGAGAGCAGGGAAGGAAAGAGAGAAATGGAGAGAGAGAAAAGGAAGCCAGGCAGAGGCTGCAGGAGGACACCGCCAGCCCTAATCCCCTCTTCAAACCATGGTGCTGGGCAATTTCTGTAAACTAGGAATCGGGTTTCCCAAAGGGCTGGCTGTGACACTCTTTCCAAATACGGGGCGAGGCGGAGCAGAATTGCCGGAATACCAGAGGACCTGGCTCATCCACGCGGCCAAGTCTCACAGGCTGATTTCCTTTGGCTGTGATGAACCAAGGGTGGGGCAGGGGTGGGAGGAGGTGGTATAGAAAACCCAGCATCCATCATGTGTTGCTTTTGAAAATTATTATTTTGGAGTGCAGGCTGTTTCCTGTCTTTAAAGCCTATTATCTAGTTCCCGTCCAGGTGGAGCCTGAGCTGCCTGCTAATTTAATCCCCTGGGTTTCCCCTCTGCCTTCAGGATCTCGAGACATTCAGGCTTCATAAAGAGGGCACCTTTGTGTCTTCTCCCCTGAAGGCACCCATCTACCCTGGCAGCAAAGGAGATGCTATCCTGGGAAACAGCAGCTGAGGAGGGAGGGTTGTTAATTGTTTGTCAAATCCTTCCACTCTAGTTAGATCCTATGCAGAAAAGAGAGAAGCCATAGCCTCTCCTTCATTCTGGCCTTCCTCTCCCATACGCAAGAGGGAAAGGGAAAGGGGCTCTTGGTTCTTCAGGCACAGACAGACAGACAGACAGACAGACACACACACTTAAAAAAAAGCCTACTTATGTAATAGAAACACATCAACAAACATACTATTGGTCCAGGAACCAAACAAAATAGTTTTAAAATCACACATGGTGCTGGAGAGATGGCTCAGCAGCTAAGAGCTGGTACTGCGTTGGAAGAGGACCTGCGTTTGGTTCACAGTACCCGATGGCAAGTGGCTCGTAACTGCCTATGACTGCAGCTCCAGTAGATCTGGCATCCTCTTCTGATTCCGCAGGCACCTGCTCTCATATGTTATAGGCACCCCCACTCCCCCAGGTACGCATGCTTAAAAGAAATCTTCAAATATCACTTGTAAGACTCAAACAACAACAAGAAAACAAAACAAACAAACAAATAAACAAAAAACAGAGCAAAGCAAAACCAGCCAAACAAAATACTCACTGTAAGCCAGGTGGTGGTGGTGCATGCCTTTAATCCCAGCACTCGGGAAGCAGAGGCAGGCAGATCTCTGTGAGTTCGAGGCCAGCCTGGTTTACAAGAGTTAGTTCCAGGACTGGCTCCAAAGCTACAGAGAAACCCTGTCTCGAAAAACCAAAAAACCAAAAGCCAAAAAAAAAAAAAAAAAAAAAAAAAAAAAAAAAAAAAAAAAAAAAAAAAAAAAAAAAAAAAAAAAAAAAAAAAAAACCAAACCTCACAGTGATGGAAAAAAAGAGATTCAGGGACTTTCTGAAAATCACATTTGTTCATACTGCGGCCAAACTGACTAAGCACACCCAGGCTCCACCACTCCACTGACACGCTTGACAATGATCCCACCCAGGGCCCACTCACTGGAACACTCATCCGGCACACATTTACTCCATCAGGGCAGGGACAGACGCAAAAACAAACAGAAAGTGACACAGACTGAGCAATAGCCTCTCAGGACTCTGACCTCAGGAGTCCGTTGGGACGCTGAGACTTTCTAAGTATTAGGTCAGCTGGTGAAGGGGGCAGGACCTGGAATATGATCTGATTTCTTTGAAGAGAAGCACTGCACATCATTACTGACCAATTCTTTTCTCCCTTGACCAGTTTTCATGTGAACTCTCTCCTCTCTCTCCTTTCTCCTCCCTCCCCCACCTCTATGGGATCTCGTCTCTCTATGAAGAACAGTTTTGCCTCCAGTTCCCACTTACCCACTTATCCTGGTGTGCCTTGACACTTGGCTCCTCCCATTTATCCTGGTGTGCCTTGACACTGGCTCCTCCCATTTATCCTGGTGTGCCTTGACACTGGCTCCTCCCACTTATCCTGGTGTGCCTTGACACTGGCTCCTCCTACTTATCCTGGTGTGCCTTGACACTTGGCTCCTCCTACTTATCCTGGCGTGCCATGACACTTGGCTCCTCCCACTTATCCTATTGTGCCTTGACACTTGGCTCCTACTTGGAAACTTAGAAAAGCTCTCTTGCTATTTGACGGGAACAATGAAAGAACTCTGTCTCCTATGAATGCACACAGTGGCTGTGAGGACTTTCATGAAGTGATAGTGGTCAAGGGACGAGATCATAGCTTCGCCTGTGTGACATTCCTCTGCCCTCAGAAGAGCTCAGGGTGCCTAGTTGGTCTGCCAATCCACACAGGCACCCTCAGTTAGACAGCAGGGCTGAAGCTTCCGTTTATACTAGGGGAATGTCTGTATAAATAAACACTTACTCAGAATTTGCTTAGTCAAAATGATCACGACATGGTTGGAGGCTTGGGGTTTCTTGAATGAGCGTTCATGTTCGAACTGAGATCAGCTGTGTGGATCTAAAAAGGATGTGACTGGTGAATTAGAACAGGTCTTATTGGTTACAGCAGGTAGAGTGGGGTGAGGCAGGCTTTCTTATTGGCTAAACAATAAGACGATGCTACTCACTGGTGGTTTCAGCCTATCACTGACCCACAGTCGTGTTGGATAGAACCAGCAGACACTCTGTTACTTTTTCAGTAATAAAAGGACACGTCTGTAAACAGGGAGGTGGGGTGCAGACAATGTGTGATACCATCTTCCAGCATTTAGTAGCGTTCAGGGGGAATACATGTGTCTACAGAACAGGTGAATGTGTAATATGCGAGTTAAGTAAATTGCAAAAATATATAGTTGTTGTCATGAGATGGTGGTTTTAAGTAACAAATAACTGGGGGAGAGAGACAGACAGACAGAAAGGGCGGGGGGGGAGGGAGGGACAAGCCAGTATACTATAAACATTAATGGGCACTGAAGGCTTTCTGAAATGATGTGTAGATGTGAGGTAGCAGCTGGGAGGTTTTTTGTTGAGGGGATAGGAAATGAGATGTACACTTTTATTTATTATTTATTTATCTTGGTGCTAGCAGTCATGGCAGGGATTTAGGTATGCTAAGTATGTGCTCTACCGCTGAGCTACACGCCCAGTGCTAAAAGATATACTTTTGAGGTTAGAGGTGTGTATGTGTGCATATGGGCACAGCTGGAAGCCAGAGCTTGGCTTCTGGTGTCTTCCTCTATTGCTGTCCACCTTGTATCTTAAGATCGTGTACCGGTATCGGATGTGGAGCTTACTGTTTCAGCTAGACGGTCTAGCCAGCAAGCCCTTGGGATCCACTTGTCTCTGTCCCCAGCTTACAAAACAGATGTTCCACCACCTCAGAATCCATTTACTGTGTCATATTTTTGAAGCTTAAAGTGATATGTGTGACAAATATAAATTACAAAAGCATGCTGCCATATTCGAGTTTTATGGGGGTGCTAGGGATCCAAACTCAGGTCTTTGGGCAGCAAGCACTTTACCCATTGAGGCATTTCTGCCTCCCAAGATATATTTTTTTTCTGTTTGTTTGTAGACCAGGCTGGCCTTGAACCCACAGACATCCACCTGCCTCTGCCTCCCGAGTGGAGTGTGCCACCACCGCCCAGCAAAGATATTCTTTTTTGAAACAGGGGTCTCACACCATAGTCCAAGTTACCCAGGCTGACCTTGAACTCATATCCATCTTTCTGCTTTGGCTAAGAGTTACACATTTAAGTGGGGGTATTTAGCTGGAATACAGATAATACAGATGGAGTGTTTGTGGTCTCAGAGGAGTAGATTTAAAGAACCCGAAACTGTTAGAGCTGATCCAAAGCCAATCCGCTTGGCTACTCTTCTCACCGTCTAGACAGTATAACCACCTAGGGAGTTTTGGAAAACTGTGACACAGAACTGTCTCCCCACAGAGCCTCTCTGATTTAAAGGATCTGGTAAGGTCTGGGTGCCTGGATATCGAAGGGCTCTGCAGGGGATGCTAACATGCAGTTGTGATGTGAAGGTTACTAGCCACTTTCACAAGAATAGGAGCACCTCCCTGCTCCCTGTGCCCAGACTCAGTCTGTGAGAACTGCCATGGTGTTCAGAGGGCTTCAGCCTATCCACAGTCCTGGCAGTTTGTTTTGAACATTGCATTGCATAGGATTTGGGAGACCAGGCCCGAAAGCTGGAATCCCACAATAGTCATGGGAAGACATTTATGGTGGGTCCATCCCGCACCCCCCACCCCCAGGAAAGAATATGGCACATTACAAGTAAATGTATCTGTACCTTCCAGGTGGACATCAAGACTAAAGAAAAAGTCCACTCCAGCAACCCAGGAGGGTGATGCTATCCAAGTGAGCACCCTCAGAAATTTATTTGTACATTTGCATATTATTTCGTTTTGTTGTTTGCTTTTAAAGCAAATTCTTCAGTTGCTCAGGCTGGCCTAGAACTGAATTCCCTATGTAACCAAGGATGACCCTGAAGCTTTTTTTTTATTAAATAATTTTATTTTTATTTTATGTGCATTGGTTTTTTGCCTGGATGTGCATCTGTCAGATTCCCTGGAACTGGAGTTACAGATAGTTGTGAGCTGCCATGCGGGTGCTGGGAAATGAACCCAGGTCTCTGGAAGAGCAACAAGTGCTTTTAACTGCTGAGCCTTCTCTCCATCCACCAGCCCTTAAAGTCTTAATGCCCCTGCCTCCACCTTCAGAATGTTTCAATTACAGGTCTGTGCAACCACACCCTGTTGGTATGTTTGCATTTTGAGTTGAAATACTGTTGGGTTGGTTTATGTGGTACTATGTCTAGGTAAGTGCTTTTCCAAGCATTGTGGCTTCTTCTCTCCCTCTTTGCCCAGTGAACTGTTTCTACAGTGCTGTAAATATGGCATGTCTTTATTTTTTCCCTTTAACATTGAAACTGTTTTGTGTTTCACTTTCTTTCTGTTTTATCTTCCTTGTTCTTTCTCTCTTCTCCAGTTAAAGACATCTGTTATCCCCAGTATATTTATATGGTTATGCTTAACTACCTCCTTGTTGTCCCTAGAAATACGACTAGAGCCAGGTATGTAAACAATTATAATGATATAGCAACAATATATAAATGTAATATATAATGCAATTATATAATTATATTAATTGGCTTAAATTATTTTATTTAACCCGATATAACAAAATTTTTGTCGTTTCTATACGTAACTATCATAAAAATATTTTATTATGATTTCCACTGTGATTTGGGGGAGAATTTTGTTTGTCTGAGACCGGATCTTTCTACATAGTCTTGGGTAGCCTTCAACTTTGGCTGATCCTCCTTCCCCAGCTTACCCCAGCACTTGCTCTGGGATTACAGGTATGCACTACTATGCTCTGCCATCACAATGGAAATGAGGCATTTTACATTTCCTTTTGATACTAAGTTCCTGAACCCTGCTGTGGAATTTATATTTGTCGCACATATCACTTAAGCTTTAAAAATATGACTAAGTAAATGGATTCTGGTGGGAGGGACACTTCTTGTTTTGATTTTAAGTTGATTAAAGTCAATAAAATTAAACGTTTAATATCTTCGGTTGTACTAGCCACATTTCATAGCCACTGTGTCCTCACTTTGTGGTAGTAGAAGCCTCCTGATCACAAGTGCTTGGTCCCTTGGAGATGAATTCTCAAGAGTCCATTCCGTCGGCTCAGGATTACAGGAAATCCTGGCAATAATTACGAAAGCACAAACGCAAGTTAGCTGACATTTATTAAGGCTCCATGATGTGCTGGGTCCTGATGAAATAAAAAGAATAACCATAGCAACAGGTAAGACTTTGTAAGTGCTTATATGTACCATGACCTATACTAAACAATGCAAGTCATCTTTATTAGTGCCATTTTCCACGGTAGACTGAGGCACAAAAGTAGGATGAGTTTTCCTATTTCACTAGAGATGAAATAAGTTTTTGAAGGTCACACAGAAAATAAGAGGTGGATCCAGGCATTACAGGCCAGAACATCACACACTCAAGATGAATCTCTACCATCCCAACTTACAACTCGGCAGCTTTGGGAAACTGACTTCACTTCTTGGAGTCTCCGTTTACTCATCTATAACGCCTGTAAGCTGACCATCATGGTGCTCGTAATCTCATGATTACTAGAGATTCTACATATGTGATCTCTGGATGTACTACCGTGGCCACCTCAATTGTTACAATGTTGGCATGTCCCGACAGTTGATGGGACATCTTTCCCAGCTCTTTCCCCTTCCTGCCACCCTGCCTGTCCCACAGGTGCCTTCCGTAACCTGACATTCTGATGGTTAGTGTCTGTGCCCCATCAGGCAGCCTCTATTTTCACTATCCCTGTCTTTGATAAGGGCACAAGCTGGGAGGGGCGCTAGGCATAAAGGAAGAAAGTGATAAGGGCAGCCACGAAGGAGTGTAAAGTGTCCTGTGGTTAATGCTGGCATAGCTCAGCTCAGATGGGTCAGAAAGCCTTCTCAGGCCCCTTAGCAGCCTGTGTGTATTGGGCAGTATCCCAGATCAGCATTACATCACCAGAGTTCTTTTTGTCTCTTACATTGTGTGTGTGTGTGTGTGTGTGTGTGTGTGCAGGTGTGCTCAGCTGTGCATGCTTATATGGAGGCCAGAGTCACGCATCTTCCTCAATCACACTCTACCTAATTTATTTCTTATTTTTTTCTTTGGCAGTTTCGTACACAAATTCAAAGTATTTAGATCACATTTAACATCCATTACCCCCTTCGAACTCCTCCTCCTGACTTTCTCATCATATCTTCCTCCTCCTCTTCAACCCACTGGTCCAATGAGCACTGAGCATATTACACGGGGGTAGAGCCACCCACTGGAGCACAGGCAACCTACCAGGGGTCATGGCTCCCTCCTATAGCAGCCAGCACTTGACAAAAGTTCCTCAGCTTGGGGTAGAGCCTCATGAACTTTCCCTCTTCATACTGGGGTTTCTCCTTATTTTTTGAGATAGGGTCTCTCATTGAATCTGGAGCTTGCCATTTTGGCCAGACTGGCTAGCTAGTGAGTCCCTGGAAGCCACGTGTTTCTGCTCCCCAGGCCAGGGATCCAGGCATGCACCACTAGGCTTGACCTTCTATGGGAACCTGGGGATCCAAACTCTGGGTGCTGTGCATATACAGCAAGCCTCTGCCTCTCTGAGTCATCACACAGCCCTGTCTCTTTACTCCCCTGCCCCCACTCTTTCTAACTCATTCAATCTACTTCATGCCTTCTCAATAATTCTTTGCCTAAACATTCATGGAGGTTTTACACTTGATCACCTGCTATACCGATTGTTCTAGAATCCATCCTGGGGTCCTCTTGTTATCTTTAGTCAGTCCCTGAGGCCTCCCTGTTGAGGCATCCAGGATTTGCTATCATCACCTTGGCAACCTGACAAAGGAGATGCTCCCTGTACTCCATCCTTGTGTTGCTTCTCAGAGTCTGGATGCTACCTGACAGCTTTGAGCACCTCTTCAAATACGCTTTCCTTACTCAAACATCCATCTATGTTCCTTCCTTCCATAGCCACTTCTGTTATTCCAAATTCAAGTGGAGAGGGGAGCATGTTCTAATAACTAAGGTGTTTCGATAGTGTTCATATATAAGCCCAGTGCTAGTCTGAGGGTTTTTTGTTTGGTTTTGTTTGGTTTGGTTTGGTTTCTTGAGACATGGTTTCTCTGTGAAACAGCCCTAATTGTCCTGGAACTAGCCCTTGTAGATCAGGCTGGCTTCAAACTCACGGAGATTCCCCTGCCTCTGCCTCCAGTGCTGGGATTAAAGCCGTGTGCCACCACCATCAGGCCATTCTTTGACTTTTTAAATAAAATCAAATGATGCTTGGTGGGTAAGGCAGCACACACCTTTAGTCCTGGCACTGGGGAGGCAGAGGTAGGTACATCTCCAAGCTCGAGGCTAGCTAGTTCCAGAACAGTCAGAGCTACATAGGGAAATCCAATCTCAAAAAATCAAAAATAAATAAATATATAAATCTTAAAAAGAAATGCTGGTAAAAGAAATAAAGCTTTGAAAGACACAGGTCCTGTACCTCCCCATGGTCATGAACCAACTCACGGAGTCCACTCAAGAAGGAGCATCGGTTGGCATGTACGGCTAAGCAAGCTGTATTAGACAGGAGCACGGACTATGACTACACTGTAGTGGTATATTATTTGTATTTTAACAAATAAGTCTTGCCTGAAGACCAGAGGCAAAGCTAAAGCCACTAGAGGTCAGGTAATGATGACACATACCTTTAATCCCAGGATTTGGGAGACAGAGGCAGATGGATCTCTATGAGTTCAAGACCACTCTGGGCTATACAAGATCAATGCAGAAACAAACCCAGGTGGTGGTGGCTCAGACCTTTAATCCCAGAGCTAGGGAGTCATATGCCTTTAATCCCAGAACTAGAGAGAATATGAAATGAGAGGAGAGTGAAATTTAGTCTGCTTAGTCTGACATCGCCCAGCCTTGGTAGAGGTAAGACTTCTCTAGTAGCTTGGCTGCTTTGCTTTTCTGGTCTTCAGGAAAGATTTATTTATTAAAATACAAATAATATGCTACAGTACACTTATCTAAGACCACCTATTATGTGGCGTCAATGAAGGTATCCATGAGATGCACTGTTTTGATACACTCTCCATGTCCTCCTGAACAGGTCATTTGTAATGTAGCAGGTTCTATCAGAACCTCACTGAGCTGCTCCCTTAGGAAACCGGAAGCATGCAAAGTCTTCGCTGCTAAGAGTAAGTGGCCAAGGGTAGATGCTGACTTGGATTCCAATATTTAATAAATATTGTCAAAAAAGAAAGAAAGAAAGATGGACAGAAAAGATTTTCAAAGGAAGAAAATAGAGAAGAACCTTGTATTATTAATGAACATATGTTGCTGTAGCTCGATGTCATAATTATTTTCTCTCCTCTATGTGAGCTGGAAATTCCTAGGAAGGGGGGCTTCACTTGTAACTACTAGTGAGTGGTCAAGGGGAAGTGACCAGGTTATCACAGGTGAGGGCACCCGACTGTGAACTGCCTATGGTCAGGCCTTCCTCTCACTAGTATTTGCATAAACATATTGCTTGGCAAAACCCTATTGTAGTAGGATCAGGTCAAGTTTTCACCCAGACTCCGTGAAAGCTGTGCTGAAGTTTACTGTGGCTAAGAGTTGTCATTATCTTCTGTATAATAAAATAGGTGTATATGTGATTTCTCCTTTTTAGAATCGAAACTTAAAGACTATGAATGATTTACAAAGTCATCAGGCACCAATAGAATCCTGTGGCCCTTTTGTCAGGGTACTAAGAGTCAGGGGATGGAGTACGCGGTTGACCGGGACCCTTCCCATGTTATTAGCTTGTCATAAAACAAATTTACAACATCATTATGCGAACCCAGGACTTCTCTGCTTGTAGTTTCAGAACTTACTAGATTTTCCCAAGGGTGAATTAGTCAGTTACTGTGCTAAAAAAAGAAAAACCGAACAGCCAACTCCTAAACCAACCAAACAAGCAAAGACTGTGGAGAAGTAGGTAATATCTTCCATTCATTCCACTTAATAATATGACAACCGAGGATTTGGGGAAGGGAGTGGAAAATGACGGCTTTGGGCGAGAACCAATGACTTTGTGCCTGAATACTGTTCCTTGATAAGCCAGAAGCTTCCCCTTTTGTTTGTGGTCAAATGCTAAGAGTGTGACGCTAATGGGAAAGGAACTGACTCCAAAATAATATAGCAAAACGTCGTGCTGTTTGTTGTTCAGGGTTGTCCCTGTCTTGTATTGCCATAGCTTCCATTCCTGTCAAGAAATGGTGTGAGCAGTTGGAGACTGCTCATGAAGAAAGCCGAACTTCATTATTTTCAGCACCCTAAACGAATGACAGTTCGGTTCCAGTGAGTTCCAGCTCACAATTCGGATATCCTAACGACAGACAGTTCTGTGGACCTCACTCGCCTACACCGTTGCCTTGGAACCCAAATCCCACCGCACTTGTTCAATGGATCCACCGCGATCGCCCCCTTTAAGAGCCTGCTCCGCGGGACTAACGTTTGAACCGGCCCTGACGCCCCTCCTCCTCCTCCGATTGGCTGGGGGGCGGTGCACGAGCCGCATCGGCCCGCCCAGAACGGTTGGCAGCACTTTGTGATTGGCGTTCGAGGAGTCTATATAAGGCGCGGTGTGGGCTTGCTCCTCTCAGTTTAGCGAGCTGCCGGGATCAGGTCTGTTGTCTTAGGTGGAGAGGCGGAGGGGATTACGCGTCACCGGGTCTTTTCTCCACCGAGCTTTCAGCCGGCGAGGGTGCACCCCAGAGGCGAACCTATTCAGGGTTCCTGCCTCCAGCTCCTCTCCCGCTTCGGAACGCGTACCGGCGTTCACCCACCCCATCGTCTAGGCTCCCCTCTTGAGAAGCGAAGGCAGGATGGAGTTCAAGCTGGAGGCTCACCGCATCGTCAGCATCTCCCTTGGCAAGATCTACAACTCGCGGGTCCAGCGCGGCGGCATCAAGCTGCACAAGAACCTCTTGGTGTCGTTGGTGCTGCGCAGCGCCCGCCAGGTCTACCTGAGTGACCCATGCCCTGGCCTCTACCTGGCCGGCCCTACGGGTACTCCGGCGGTGCCACCGCCTCAGCAGCCCGGAGAGCCGGTGGCCGGGCCACCCTCCGGCTGGGGAGAGCCGCCTCCCCCTGCCGGCCGCGCCGCCTGGCCGGAGCCCGAGCCGCAGCCTCAGCGCCCCGTGGTGTGCCACACACCGGGAGCGGGAAGCTCAGAGCCGTTGGCTTCAGGAGCAGGGGACGCTCTCCGGGGCGAAGAGACGGACTCGGCGGCAGCTGCTTGGAGCCGCGTGGAGCGTCCGCGCGCGGCGGCTTCTGGAGGCGGCTCGGACACGTGCCCCGAGGGGCCCCGGGCTGTACGCCGCCCGTGCGGCTGTCCCCCGGCCCGGGAGGAGCAGCCTGTCGGGGACGGTTCCCCCGCGCCACCCGCCCCGTGTCCCAGGAAGCGCGGCGCAGCGGGAGTGGGTGGTGGCCGCGCTGGCTGCCCGGCGCCTGGCTCGACCCCTCTCAAGAAGCCGCGCCGGAACTCGGAGGAGCAGCCGAGCACCACCGATGAGGACACCGACGAGGAGATGGAGACCGGGAACGTGGCAAACCTCATCAGCATCTTCGGGTCTAGCTTCTCCGGACTCCTACGGAAAAGCCCTGCGGGCGGCCGGGAGGAAGAGGAGGCGGAGGAGAGCGGCCCGGAAGCCGCCGAGCCCGGGCAGATCTGCTGCGACAAGCCGGTGCTGAGAGACATGAGCCCCTGGAGCACAGCCATCGTGGCCTTCTGAGTTGCCGGGGCCCGAGCAGCTGGAGCTTGAGCAGCGGGCGTCCCCGAAGTGCGGCCGTGGCCTTTCCCGGCCTCGAGGGCGAGCCGAGACCGTTGGCGCTGGGCGCGAAGGGGAGACTGGTTGCTGTCGGGCAGCACATCGCCCCGAACGGGGCAGCCCGGCTGGGCCGTGGCTCTCGAGTCTCACGTAGAGACCTAGAGTTGGAGGCTTATCGGAAGAGGACGATCGATCGTTAACTTTTGTGTCTGTGTGTGTCCGTGTGTAAGTTTGTCTTGTGTTGAGACTGTTCTGTGGTTCTGGAATGCACCACCCCTTCCCCGGGGCTTGAGACTTTTGGGGGCGCAGACCGGGACTTTCCTCCGCCAGCAGCACAGAAAAGGAAGCTGCTGAAAGGCTCGAGGCAGGGGAGTTCCCCGCTCGATCTTGGGGGAGAGAGGGACTTTACACACTCTCATGAAAGCTAGAACCTCATCGGGCGCGGAGTGGCGTTTCTTCACAGGATTTCCTCAGACTAGAGGGAGTTCGTCTGGAGTAGAGACTTGTATTATTTTTCTCCCTCCCCACCTTTCTCTAGCACAGAAGCGCTTCTACCCTGTGATTACTCTGGGACAGCAGAACATTAAGGGACCTTCAATTCCCCAAAGGGGAAAGAAGCTTGGTGAACTTCACAGAAGAGTTCAAGCTTGGAAATACGGAGTTTATAGAGAAAAGATATATTTTTAAAAGCTCTAGCTCAGAACTTACTACACAGTGCTTTTAAAAAGTGTTTAATGAAACAAAGTTTACAGACGAGCTCTAAGTGGAAGGACCTTATGGTTTTGTAGATACGGTGACTCCAGTCTTTGTTGTATAAAGGTTGGGGGAGCTGATAAGGGTTTTGTACAGTATTTTCTCCTCCTCTGTATTGATTTTTGTATAAAAATGTAACTTTACGTGTCTAACACGTATTAAATATTTTGAAGCAACTCCATTGCCTGCTTGTATGTAATCACCTGTCTGGGTTTTCAACAAAGTGGGGGGAGGGGTGGCCAGACCGGGAAATGAAAGTGTGGTTCTTAGTATCAGTCATTGACAGACTAGGGACATTGTTGGTTTACTTGAGTAAGTATCAGGAGAGACACATATAAGAGGTTTTTTTGGGGGGGGGGCGGGGAAGGAGAGGGAGGGTTCTTTTTTCCACACACATCCTCATCTCAGAGGACTGCTGATTGATAGATGCTGATGTCGAGGGCTGGCAGGTTCTTAACCTGTCCCTACAACTGCCTTTTCTATAGACTAGGTTAGTTGGTTTTTCTGTAGTCTGATCAATGGAATCTTTAATATTAAATAATTTAAAGCACCAAGTTTTGAAGCCTTTTCTATCCTCAGATGTTTCCACCAAAACTTTTGTTTCAGTCTCCTGTGAATTTATAGACCATGGGTTATTTTTTTTAGATTAATGGGGGAGGGTTAGTGGGTAACAGCTTACTTCAGAAGTCTAGTAGGGCCAAATATGAAGAAGCCAATGAGATTGACTTGTCTAAATGTTCAGATCCATTTCTGTGTTCCACTAGATGTCAAAATTGAAATTTTACCCCCCCCCCCCCGTAATTTAGTTGTAGAAAGTAATTGCATTGGTGAAAGTGAAATTATGTGTATCAAACTAGAGGAGGAAGGAGGCCAAGGAGGGTTGAGTAAATTTAATTCTTATTTAGCAGAACTTCCTGATTTGTGCTTGTCACCTACATGATGACATAAGTGTTTTGGGTCGTGATAAACAGATGACAGCCAAGTCAATTTAAAGAGACCGTTTGCCTAATGCAAAACGTTCAATATTTAAGAGGTAGTGATCTCTTAGGAGCAAGCCAATTAGAGACTGTGTTTTATAATATAATTGCTAGTTCTTTAAAAGACGGCACCAGTTTTATCTAAATAGAGTCTTAAGAGAACAGGAGAAACTGAGAAGAGACAAAGCTTTAGACAAAAGGAGCATGATCGGACGCCTTGGCCCTAGCTTGTTCTAATTATATACTCATAGCTGAGGAGGCCATTGCTTTGCTCTTTCTGTAAGACCAGCTTCTTTAAGCAAGGGAGCTGTGAGCTTTCTATTCCATCACCATAATAATATAGACATAGAATGAAACATGCTTTAATCGGGAAGTTATTAAATTGCCTTGTTTTTCTTTTAGACATTAGCTACTTAAGCTTTATTATAACTACTAAGGTTCCATTAAGTGGATCTTAAAATGAAGGTGTCCAGGGCCTTAATTCTGCCAACATTTCCTGTTACTAGAATGCAGTTATGCTCGAACAGCTGTCTCGATGTGCTTCTATATTTGAAAGGGTTACACTTGGTGTAAAGAGAGCTGTGTTTGTTTGAGGTGTGACTAAGGTCCTTCTTCGCCCTTGGTTTCACACAAAGATGAACCATGGGACCGTGTGTCTGCTTAATTTAGAGCCTGTACACCGGGAGGAGTTTGCACAGCATCTCCTTGTTGCACAAATCCTGTTGCTCAGGATGCTTAGTTTCATACCTTACTGCTGCCACTGTGTTGCTTCAGCTCTGTATATTTTTTTCCCCAAGTCTAAAAGGAGGATAATTGTACTTGCCTCATAAAGTTGTAAAAATTACTGAGTTGATGTTCTTGGAAAGTGTTTCATACCTACAGGGCAAAGTGCTACATGCAGGCAATTCCAGGCCTTGGGAAGCTGAAGCAGGAGGTTCTCCAGTTGGAAGCTAGCCAAGGCTACACATTGAGACCCTGGCTCAGACTCCTGCCTCCTACTTGGGAAGCACTCAACTGTTAGTTGTTATCCTTGCCACAGAAGTGAATTGTGTGTGTAAATCAGATGTGGGCTAAGAGGATTGTGTCCATTGGTCGGAAAGGAGAAGAAGGAGGTTGCTATTTTTAAATGATCCTATCAGCAAATATGGGTCGTTTTATTCCCTTTTTCCTCTGGCCCCTTGGCAGGCAGGAAGCTTAGCTCCACCAGCAGAGTTTGTTGCTGCGTCTGTCTCACACCAACCCTGTGACTTTCTTGGATTTTATCAGCTCTATTTTCAGGAAGGAATAAACAGGAGTAAAAATCGCAGAGAACAACGTTCCTGTTGACATCCAAATGCTCTCAGTGATGAGTGAAGGAATAATAATAATAATAATAATAATAATAATAATAATAATAATAAAATAGACCATGGAGTTTTTGTAGCTCTAGTTGCTGGCGTAGACTGTTTCTTTTTTTTTTTTTTTTTTTTTGGTTTTTCGAGACAGGGTTTCTCTGTGGTTTTTGGAGCCTGTCCTGGAACAGATTGTAGACCAGGCTGGTCTCCGCCTGCCTCTGCCTCCCAAGTGCTGGGATTAAAGGCTGGCGCCACCACCGCCCGGCCGCGTAGACTGTTTCTTAAGCCATGCTTGTTTCTAGGCCTGGGCACTTGATGCTCAGGTAGGATTATCAGAACTAGGTGATATACAGTGTGAGTAGAAACTGTTTTGAGTTGTGTAGCCTTTTTGGAGGGGGACACTTTGAGTGGGTCTCCAGTCCCTTCATTAAATTAACCATTGTAACATTGGACTCCAAGCCTGTTAGATGATCATTCTACCACCGAGCTGGACCCCCAAGTTGAAAACTTTTAACACTATGCAAAAGCCAGATATTTCAAGGGATTTTGGAACAGGCTTGGTGGCACATGCATTTAATTCTAGCATTCACGAGGCAGAGGCAGGCAGATCTCTGAGTCGGAGTCCTGATCTACGTGGCAGGTTCCAGGATAGCCAGATACATAGAGTCTCATTAAAAATGATAAGCATCATCATCATCATCATCATCTTGGTTCTTTCTCTCTGTGGCTTCTAGCAGCGTTTCCCCTCCTTCCTGATGGTAGATTAGATTTAGAATGGGGAGTTGTAGGGAATGTACCTTTTAACTTCTTTGGCAGAATACTCAGAATAAAACATGTTAGTATTGGGAATGAAGTTAATGACAGAACTGCCCCCATTTTATCCTTGGGTTAACGTGAATCTCTTCAACTTACTTGGTGTGAAGATATAGCTCAGAGCCAGTGTGCTGTGGTCTAAAGCCTCATACTGTGGCATAGTGTTTGATAGAAATTTATTTCTTTATAGTTATTATTATTTTTTTTAGTAGAGTTAGTTCAGTTCACTGAATATCCAAGGGACTTCTGGTCTTTTGCCCTAAATATTTTATTCTGGTCCTGTGTTTGTGAAATTTTCATTCTCCTAGACTCCCTTTTATCCCAGCAGTACCTAAAAGAAGGTGAGATGAAAAGAAACGCTGGTCCGGCCTTCCCTGGCTATGAATGGAACCTTTACTGCGAAGTGCAGTGCTCCGGTGGGGCGTGAGGTTGCCTTCCCAGGATCCCTGGCACTCTGTCCAGTAATGAGCAGTTTGTCTCGCAGCCTTTGAATCATTGTTCAAATTAAAAGCTCTACCCAGTGGAAAGCTTTGGGAGGAAAAACAGAAGCAGAGTTGGTTAGGAATCACTTCAATTTTAACTCATGCCCTTGGACGTTTTCAGTAATACGTTTTTTTTCTTTTTTCTTTTCTCTTCGAGGCAGGGTTTCTCTCTGTAACCCTGACTGTCCTGCTCACTTTGTGGACCAGACTAGCCTCGAATTCACAAAGATCCACCTGCCTCTGCTTCCTGAGTCCTTGGATCAAAGTTGTGTGCCACCACTGCCCGGCTAGTAATAAGAGTACAATAGAGAAAGAATATGGCCAGGTGGTGGTAATACACACCTTTAATCCAGCACTCCGGAAGGTAGAGGCAGGCGAATATCTGTGAGTTCGAGGCCAGCCTGGTTTACAAAGCAAGTTCTAGGACAGTTAAGGGCTACACAAAGAAACCCTGTCTCGAAAAATCAAAATAAATAAATAAAATAAAGTGTAAGATGTACACATCTAGTTGGATGCCCCCGTCTGATTTGGTTTTGCCTCATGTGTGCCATCACTCCTCCCCAGTAGTGGGAATGAAGATTTAAAAATAAAAAGGCTCTTTAGCAATCTCTGTCCCAGGGGGATAGAGCCCAAGTAGTCTTTGCTGGACTGTATCCTGGGGTTTGTCTCAGGCCTTTGGAATTCTGCAGGCAGAGAAGGGGAAGCCTCTGGGGACTGCATTCCGAAAAAGGCCTCTCTGTCCTCTGTAGACCCATGGCAGTCTCCACCGCTGGAGGCTGCCCACTTAGGGATGAGTACAGACTGTCATCTCTGGAGGTTGTAAAAAGATCCAGCCATCACTAGCACAACCCTGAGCATCTCCAGCAGGTGACTCGGAGGTGGAGTAGGCTTACGGTGCTTGTGGGTAAACCTAGATTTACTAAAGCGTTTTCTATGGTATGTTCTGAGACCTGGTCACCAGGCCTGTGTCATAAGCCACATCCCTACCTTTCAGAAGGAACGTGAGAATTAGCTGTCCCTGACTTTAACCAAGTTTTCACCCTGGCTCCAGCTATCTGCTTTCTTTCTATCAACTGGACCTCTGCCAACTTGCCCAGTCCCCTAAGGCAAGGCTCCTTTCAGTTTCTCGAGTACTCAGGGATGTGCTAAAAGTCCTGTTCCCAACTGCTTATTCTTCCATCCATTCCCCCTACCCCCAACCCTGCCTGGCAGGGCATCAGCTGGGAGCTTACTCGCTCTGGGGTGACAAAGGGAGAACAAAAGAAAAACCAAATTAAACCATTCTCTTCAACTCAGCTAACCTGGGTTCCATGGACTCCAAACATTAAGGTGGACATTCTATGCCTCAGGCTGCTTTTCCTTTTGATTCCCTCCTTGCACCCCCGAGAACCATTGCAGCTAACTGCCAGCATCACCTGACCTTCACAGCTCAGACCAGGCCTGTGTGGCAGGTGGCTCTGCTCCTGTTTATCTCTGCTCTTCCTAGGCCATCCCCCTCTCCTGTGAGGGGATGCACACTCTTTGTTTGCAGAAGAGTCTGGCTGCTCAGGGAAGAAGTGCTATGATCAGGAAGGTGACAGCCCAGGAGAAAGGAGCAAAGATTAATATTTCCTGACCAGAAACTTGCAAAGAGTCTTCCAAAACTCTGGACGCTGGAGACCAAGCCACAGCTGTGCTGGCTGGAAGCTGTCACCCTTTCTCTGTGCCTCACCAGATCCCCAATCCCTGCAGAATAGCAGGGGTGGGTAGGGGAGTCTACGCACTGGAAACAGGAGCAGCAGCTGAAAGCCCGCTTGGCTGGTGGCCAGACGCAGGAAAGGAGAGGCAAAGCCAGGGGAACCCACACGTGGGCTCCACAGCCTCTCCCCCAGCCTTTGCTGCGACTGCATGTGTTGTTTCGTAGAACAGATAGTGAATCTCAGAACCATTTGGATGAAGAAATCCAAAAGGCGGCTTCGCCCTGTCTCCCTCTCTAGTCTTTGATTGATCAATAGAGGCTTTTTGCCGGGAGAGTGGCTAGAAAGAGAGGAGAGCCAGCCGTTAGTCGCATCATGCACCAAGGGTCCTACCGGCAGTCATGGTGAGGAATCACCACAGAGTCAAGTTCTCTGCGAGAGGTCTGCTGTGGGCCAACTGAATTTAGGGCAAGCACACCCCGCCCACCTCCTTCTCCCTGGCTTTTCTTAAGCTCTCCCTCTTTTCTTCAGACAGTTTCCAAGTTTTATTTTTGGTTTGGAAAAGGGTGAAAATTCCTTGACATCTGTATTCAGCAGCTCCCTTCCCCCACAGTGTGACCTACTTTAAAGACTAGAGTGACTTTTATTTTTACGGCCATGGGAGAAATCACTAAGAGCAAAGAAGCTGAAGTTGAGGGACTTGAAACATTGTCTGGGGGGAGGTTATAGTCCTATAACTTCTGTGGGTGTCCCCTAGCTCTATCTCCAGACTCTTAAAGGGTGCTTTCTTAGTGGGGCTGTGAGAACAGCTGTAAGGGAGACCATGTGGGTGACTGGTGTGGGCTGGCCCAGCTGTCTGCCTCACAGCCTCCCGGTCACCTCAGCAGCAGGCATCTGGCCTCCCAAGGTGGCACTTGCTGATGCTCTTGGGGTTCCTGAATGCCAACATGAGCAAAGAGGAGAAAATTGCTTCTCAGGCAGGACAGAATAAATGAGGTCACCAGCAAGCAAGTTGTACATCTTGAGTAGTCTAGTGAGACCTCAAGTAAAAGATTTCAAAGTCACCCCTCACCTGGTGCCATGAGACTCTTCTGAGGAAGGGCCTAGGAACCCGAAACTGAAAATGTGACTCGGCTCAGGAAGTCACTCACTTCTCTTGGTTTCTATTTGTGTGTGCGCGTGTGTGTTCTATAATTGTGATTAAAAGATAAAGTGTTTGTGAGGCAAAGTTGAAAATATACGTATGAAGACACACACCTTTAATCCCAGCACTTGAAAGGCAGAGGCAGGTGGATCTCTGAGTTTGAGGCCAGCCTGGTCTACAGCGTGAGTTCCAGGACAGCCAGAGAAATCCTGTCTCAAAAAAAAAAAAAAAAAAAAAAAACAAAAAAACCCTAACTAATCAACAAAACAAAATAGATATTAGACAAATCACACAGAATAAAAGATAGGGAAATTTATTTTAAAAATGTAAAGCAAAAGAAGCAGACATTTCTCCTGGTCTCACCACCCAATGTGAATTCCTCAGGTTTCGGTTACTGGAGGCCTAGCTCCTGCTTGCCATTTCTTCCTTCGCACGCTGCCCCCAGCCATATGGAATGATTTACAGTTTGAGAAACATTCCTGCAGGCTTCTGGACCTTTCTATATATCTTCCTCAGGGGGATGTGGTCAAGTTTAGAAATAGTGCTCGGAGCTATAAGAGTAGAAATCTTGCTCACTTTGGTGGCACATGGACTAAAATTGGAATAATGCAGAGAAGATTAGCGTGGCCCTGCTCAAGGATGACATGCAGGACTGTGGAGTGCTAACACTGAAAAAGAAAAGAAGCCCCGGGGAGAAGGAAGAGCAGAAAGCTAAGGCCTGGTTGACGAGAGAGTCTTTAGAAGCAGGGGCTACCGCAGGAAGTGGCCACCACCAAAGGGAGCAGGTGAGTCGAACCGGACTACTTACTGCCATGGGAGGTGAGCCACAGAAAGGTCATGTAAAACAAGGGACAAAGACAATTTTGCCGAGTCAAAGATTGTCATGGGTGGAATTTAACAGGTTCTGGTAGAAGATGAGCGAGAGAAATGAGATTAGAGAGAAATGAGTGGAGGGACAGCCGTGGAGGCTCTGGCTATAACTTCCTTCTCCCCTTGAATTGGCATAAAAGTAAGCAAGAATTAAGATGACAGAAAGGAACTGAGGTCAACTCAAAAGGCCTGCATATGACTGAAGGAGAGCCAGTGGAGGCAGGAACTGAGGGTGAATGGGGTTTGGAAGTATAGATACACATACATATAGATGTATATACATGCATATATGTATATATTCCCCTAAATATTTGTCTTAACAGGAGGAATAACCGCCTTCTGTAAAACATCAGAGACACTAATAGATTACTCCAGGGACCTTGTTAGTTTCAGTCTACAGTCTCCTCCTCACTCCCAGTCGACGAAGACCCTTGCAGTTTGCACTCCAACACACCAGTTGGCAAGGTAACGAATTACTTGGGCCTCTGGAAAATAAAGGGATGGTTTCCGGGAGCCCTAGTGCCACCAGCTACCATGCCCGAAGAGAGAGATTTCTGATGCACCATTCCTGTCTGTACGCATCAGGAGTTAAAGACATTGGAACGAACGTTATGTTCCATGAAGAAGGCGGGGTTTGGTTTTCTTGCCTGCAGGAAACACACATATGTACACTTTGCCCACACATGAGCACGCACACGCTTGTAGCTATTCCCATTTGGAAAGCCTGCTAGGAATGAACTTTTCTCTTCCTTTCCCTCCCCACCAAGTCTGACCTCATCGGTCTTTCTCAGTGTTACGAAGGATTAGTCGAGGCTGGAAACAGGTTGAGGCTTGTCCAACAAAGAGGCTCCGGATACCGAGAGGAAAGGGAGCCAAGCAGTTTTAGGTCGGTTAAGGCAACTGGAAGGAGAGTCTGGAGAGGGGAGGAGGAGGAGGAGAGAGTGGCGTGGACGGATGGGGAAGGCAAGAGAGACAGATGTCTGTGGTGATTTCAAGAGAAGCAAGACTAAAATAAGCTCAGAGTCAGAAAACAGGGGGAATGTGAGAAGCAGGAAAAGGTAACAGGCTGAACTGCAGAGCAAGTGAGAGAAAAGTCCCGCGCCGGTGGAGAAATAGCCACGCCCTCCAGAGCATAGGGCAAAAACCAGAAGAGAAGGAATAGGTCCCCTTGGTGGTGGGATCACTTTCTGTTAATTTATGACAATGGTTCACAAACCATCATCACTACTAGACTTCGGTCCCAGCTTTTAAAAAACTAAGGTGAGGTGTTAACTTGTCGGTCTGCATATGCTTAGCCCACCCAGAGACAGAATGAAACCTAGAGCTCAAAATTCCTGCAGTCTGTTTGCTCGCTGTTGTCATTAGCTGAAGCTATTTCCAAAACCAAACAGATACCTCCTCTCCCAGTCCTACTGTGTGCATCCAGGGCCTTCTGAATTTTGCCTCCTTCTACTCACACTCCTTCTAGTACCAGGGTTACAACAAAGCTCCCCTCCCCCTGCCATTCCACTGGAGAACACATCTGAGCGCTTGTGAAACTTACAGCCTCACTGCTACAGTGTAGCTCCTTCCCATGCCCACCTTCCAGTTTCGACTGTCACCACACTTGACTATAAACACTCAAGTCAGTCTGTTTTCCCTTCTGCCTCAACACTCCCCTCCTCCAGCTCTAACTAATAACTAAGGGGTTACTCATCCTACAAAGTAATTTGGTGATATTATCAGTCTCTGGCATCCCATATCCTCTATGAGTCCTCTGTCTGCTGGGCAGCCTCCCCTCCAACCATCACTACCTAGTCTATGCAGGGACTGGATACAAAGATGAGTAAGGAGCTCCATGTCTAGACAGGGGAAAGGATGGGAAAATTGATTATTACAATTCAGGTTGAATACTATAATGATACAGGAATTCTGATGAGAGATGCTTAACCTAGAGAGAGTGCTAAAGAAGGGAGGGATCGTTTTTATACTGATTTCCAGATGGAATAGCTAAGTTAGGAGTATAGGGAAATCATTGCAGACTGATAAAAGCTGCGCGTACAAAGTCCCAAGGCCAGGAGAGTGGTAGCGGAGTTCTGCACAGTGTACGATGGGGGGTGGAGCAGGGACTCACAGGTTAATAAGAACGATCAGACTACCAAAGACTAGGTGTGCCAGACGGGGAGCACGGGTTTCATCTTAAAAGACAGCGGGATGCTTGCCTAAAACAGAAGTGGCCCTGGGAGTCAAGGGAGGCTTTGAAGAAACTGTTGGACACACACCTGGGTTTAACACTACCTGAAATGGGAGTTAGCACAGGGAGGGAGGGAGGAGCGATGGCAAAGGCAGACAGGGGCAGTTGGAGGCTGGTCAGTAATCCAGGGAGGCAGAGGCAGGAGGATCAGGTTTGGCACCTGCCAAGGCTAAGTATCTAGACATGTGTGGATGTGGGTCTGCCGTGTATGGATGGGGAGGTCAACGGGAGTCCTTCTCTTCCACCATGTGGGTTTTGGGGACCAACTGTATTTCTCAGGATTGGAGTCATTTTGAGGGCCTTGAGACTTTTTTTTTAAGAAAAAAAAATCCAGGTAAGAAATTATTGGGGCCAAAAGCAGCAGCGGGACCTACTGTATGTCTTGTTTTGTTGTTATTCACGGACATGTTTTAGTGTCTGGAAATCCCTTACCTCTCCTGAAACGCTACTAAAATATCAAGTCTCTGAAGGTAGCACGGGCAAGAACCCTGTCTCATCAAGGCAGAGGCCTTTCTGTGACAAGATCTGCACTGATGTCAGCAGAAGCAGCGGAAGTGAACAAACTGAGGTCTAGTCTAGTAGCAGAAGGCTGCTCCGAGCTAACCGGGAGGAATGTGGGGGTTCCTGCAGCCCAGCTGGGTTCCCACTGCAGGTTCTGAGTCACCCCCTTCTTCCTGCACTCCTCTCTAGCAGAGAGACCCAAAGGACATAGGCTCTGGGAAGAGGGAGCGTGCCGGCACTGTATTCTGTCTCCTTATAACAAAGAGCAGCGGTGACAGCGGCCAAGCCGAGAATTCAGGCTTGGTAAAGGTCTGTCTTACAACCGGGACCCTGCTAGTGCCCGGGATGGAATTTCACTTGAAAGGCTGACGGAGGCTGGTGGAATTAGCCCTCCGAAGCTGGGTAGGAGGAGGGTTTGAGGAAGGCTCGGTCCTCTCCGGCAGGGAGTAGAATCGAATTAGTTAAGCTGCTTCTCTGGTTGCAGCTTTAGGCTCTCTCCAGTAATTGCTTGTTTACTCGCTTTCCGGATCTCAGAGGCTGTTGGACTCCTGCTGCTCGGGGAGCCTTGGGCTTACCTGACCCCTCCTCTTTCCACCTTTCCCTCTGAAAAGAACCCGCTGGGAAGGAACAAAGACCAGAGTTCAAGTCCTAATGAGGTCTCCAGTGAGGTAGAGGTGGTAGCGTTCAGTCAGTGCCAGGCAGGGAGAAGCTCAAATCCCTGAGCCAGACCTTAAATTGGCTGTTGGCCGGGTGCTCAGAATGAGTACCCTGGGGAGGTGGGCAGGCCTGGGGAACTCAGTTTCTGGGGGAGGGTCTCTAAAGTACAAACACCCCTGCTGGGTCCATTTCTCTCCTAACCTACAGTCCCTCCCCTAGAGAGAGTATTTGAGCCTTGCGACAGGATAAATCCTTGAAAAGCAGAGTGGATTAAAGTTGTGATAAACACAAGTATGCAAATCGAACCCACAAAGAAAACAGAAGACAGGAGAATCTTCCCACCCGACTCTAACTGTAAGGGCTTGTACTGCGGCTCACGGCTCACGAAAGGGGACAGATGTTTGTTCCTTCATTAATGAAGGTCATTATCTGCATTCCTATTGTGAGGGATGGTCATGTAAGCGGTTCAGAAAGTCTGCCTCTGGAGCCGGGGATTCTGTGAAACTACTGACCAAGGGGTAAGACCCCATCAGCCAGAGGTGTGCACTTTTTACCTTTTAATTAAGGCACATTCTCACTTACTTGCAAATGGTTAGAGCCGTAATAAACTCACCCTTGTGAGACCCCAGGTCTGACAAACAAAGGCAATTTACTATAGACGTGTGAATATGAGCCTAATTGAAGAGTTTCCTATTGCTTCCTTAGGGACTTGAGTTCCTTCAGGACTCTGCCTTGCTCTCTAAGCTTGATTCTCCCCTGTGACCAGAGCTCAAGGGAGGCCAGCAGAGTCTCTAGCAGGGAGATGAAGAGGCTCTCTCCGAAGGCATCTGGGCTTTATCCGCCCTTCCCCCACTGCACCCCAATTCCAGCAGTACTCATGGCTCCCTCCAAAGACATTTCCCTGCTTCCTCCTCCTAGACTGAATCAATCAACCCCAGAAAACACTTCTGTAACGATTTGCTCCCATGTTTCTTTTCTTGACCTGGCTGTGCCCTCCCTACATCTAAACCACATTCATCTAGAAAGAAACCCTCAGAATCTGGCACTGACTTGGGACTGCCCGGCTGTTGTTTGGGGTGACCCAGGTCCCCATTTGCTCCTTGGGGCTGACTCTCAGTCATTTAATCTTTCTTAGTCTTAACTTTGTCATTTAAAAATAAATCTCGCCAATTCCAGCTCTCACGGTTATGAATTAAAAATGAGACAACAGTGGACGTGCTGAGCACAACGCCAGGTGGTGGAGGTGGTAGGGAGGGGCGCTTAAAAGGCTTGAAGGGAAGCCGTATTTGTCTTAGCTGCTCTGGCTGCCTTCACAGAGCAGTACACACAGAACGTGTTCTCTCACAGTTCTGGGCGCTGGGAGTCCAGCATGAGAATGGAGTTCCCCGACAAGCCCTTCATGCTCACAGTTGGTTTCTTCTGTTCTCCTTGGCAGAGCGCTCTCTGGTAAGAACACAGTTCTGTTAGATTAGGGCCCCACCCTCACGACCTCATTTAATCTTTTATATCCTACAGACTCCAGGTATAGTCACGTGGGACGCTAGGTCTTTGACATATGAATGGGTTGGATAGACAATTCAGTCCACGGCGGTAGGAAAGGGGATCCATAGGCAGGTAGAACCCTCAGATCAACCCCCCTCCCCCGTCCATTTCACAAGTACAGTCCGTGAATCTTGACTTGTAAACAATTGGCAGACGCCTCAATAACTAAAGTATTCACGCTGTGTATCCTATGGCTTGAAGACTGTCCCATCCATTGTTTCTGCTATCATTACAGCTTCAGATGAGGAAACGAGGCCCAGATCTCAGGCCAGAGTCCTCTGACTCTACTTTCCAAGTCTTTCCATCATGCCAGGATCTCTCTGCCCTATCTTCTTAAAAGGACCACAGGGCTCCAAACCTGGAAAAGACCAAGTCTTTCCACTATGACCGCACCTGAAGTGTTTATCTTGTGCCTCTTCCTGGGTCCTTTCCTCCTGCCCTGGTATTTTGTGGTCTGAAGTAAAAAGCAAAACCAATCAACAACAACAAAAACTATACATTTGGAATGACGAGAAAATTTTGTGTGTGTGTTTTAGTTTGCTTTTTCAAGCCAGGGTTTCTCAATGTAGCCTTGGCTGTCCTGGAACTCTCTGTAGACCAGGCTGTCTGCGAACTCACAATAGAGATCCGCCTGCCTCTGCATCCCGAGTGCTGGGATTAAAGGCAAGCACCATCACCATCCAGCAATGAATTATTTTTGAAGAATATTACAAATGCAAAGTGTTGACATTTTATTATAGTTCGAGGACAAACGAGACACTGTAGATTTAGTTGTATCTATTCCCTAAGGTAAACATTAATTTAGTTTAGAAACGTCCAAGTGTTAGGCCATCTGACCTACAGGAGCTCACATTCCAAATGTCAGTATATTCTGCTCCTTGGAAGCGAGGGTATGCCCCCGACACTGACCTTAATCCTGACCCATACCTTGGTAGCATGAGACCATGGGGTCCACAAAACTCCTATATTCAAAACACGCAAGGGTCAAAACTGGTCAAAACCTTAGGGTTGAGAACATCTTAGCAGGGAGAAGCAGGAACTTGGGACCACCCACCCAGTGCCCAGACAAGGACTGGAGGCCCGCGTTCCGACGAATGCAGGAAGATCCCAAATCCCAAGGGCAATACTTGCTTTGGCCCTGCGCTCCAGCATTGGGCGGCATTTCCCCTTAGTCCCTTTCATCTGGCCTCGCAGGACCAGGATCCCGAGCCAAGGTCTCCTTCCCATCCCAGGAGGAAGGGCGGGGGACCCCCGGGAAGCGCCTGGAGGTCAGGAGGCTGCACAGGGACCTGCCTTGCGTGGGACTTCCTCCTGCTTCTGCTTTCCTGGCCGGGCAGAGGGGGAGGGGAGGCTTCCTGCGCCGGCGCCCGCGGCGGGCCCTGGTGCGGCCCAGCCGAAGCGCAGGCCCAGGCAGGCCAGGCGCCGCAGGCGGGCGGGCGGGGGGCGGGGCCGGCCGCGGTCGGAGTTTGAGCCGCAGCCGCCGTTGCCAGGGTTACCGGAGCGCTCGGGCGGAGGGGGAGGCGGCCGCGGCGAGGGGCCGGCGGTGCGCGGCGGGCGGGGCGGGGGCGGTCGCTGCCTGGTCGCCATGGGAACGGCGCAGTTATTTCCAACCCCCGGGCCGTGCCAGTGGCGCGCTGCCAGGGTGCGAGGGTATTGCAGGACAGCGGCAATCTGCTGCGGCCGAGGGCGTAACAATGCGCCCCTTCTGGAGCGCGGGCCCCGCGGGCAAGAGGTTCCCGCTGATCGCCGGGGCCGCCCCCCGCGCGGCGAGCCTCTCGCGGGCGCTCCCAGCTGCACGTGCTGCCCCGCCGCCGCCCTCGCCAGACAAAGAAGGCCTTCCTGAGCGCCTTTCTTGGTACCCCCCTTCCCTAGCAGACCCTTTGATTCCTGTGCCTCCTGCCGTCTTCTTCGCTCCCTTCTTCCCACCCCTCTCAGCTGCCTCCTGGAGTGCTGTCTTTTGTGCTTGCCACCTCAAGTTTGGCCTTCCCTCCAAAGCCGTCTTAACCAGGACTCCATCTGGCCCCTCCCCCAGTCTGTCTCTTTGGTAGCTTTGCACAGTCGTTGTGAGGGCGACTGCTCCGGCTCTTTATGTTTCTCAACTCCACTTTACCTTTTCTGTGGTCCTGCCCCCTTTATCGAACCTTCTTTCTATCCTCAGCCTTGCAAGGCTTCCAGAAACTCTTGACATCTCTCCCGCTGCCTCTTCCCGCTTTTCCTTACTTTTTCTCAGGGCCCCGTGGGACAGAAAGATTGCAAATGACCACCTAGGTTGACTCTCCTTTGCATCGCCCACTTTTTTCCTCTTGCAACTCTAAAATCACGTTATTTGGGTTCTGTGAGTGGTGCTATGGGATTCTGTGGCTCTTGTGGTCATCACTAGTCTCTTTGCTTAGAAACTCAAGAAAAGGTAACTACTGGAAACCTGCCAGACACTCGAGACACACACACTCTTAGGGCTAAATATTTGTTACTCCATTCCTGCTTCTCGCTTCTTGCTTTGTTTTGCACCCCATCTGTCTCTTCTGGACACACACACACACACACACCCCACATTGTTCATCCTTTGGCACTTGCTGCATAAGAGGAAAGGGCAGGTCCCCCTCTCCAGGAAGGAAGGTGGGGCAGGGTAGCTCCTGCAGGAAGGGAAGGAAAAAGGAGGGAAGGAAGGAAGTGGCCACCAAAGAAGGTGGAATCTGTTGGGAGGGCATTTTATTGTTTTAACGTCTTTCTTTTTTCGTTATGGAAAGCTAAGCCCAAGGCCATCCCAGAACCAAGGTTCTGCTGCCATCTGCCAGGACCCGAGGGAGGGCTCCCCAAATCATGCCTCAGAACTAGACTAGAAGCCTTAAGGAAACCATAGACTACGAGCAGATGAGGTGACGGGAGTGTGGCTGACTCTGAATCCTTGGAATCATACTAGGGTCCTTCTATAGCTAACAGAACGGAGGCACGGAGAACATTTTGGGCCTAAGAGTGTCCCGAGTTGTGGTGTGGAGAGAAGCTGTTCCAGGACACACACAGACATACTCAGTACAACACAGACATAAAGCACAAGAGCGGTGAAGGAAGGTAGGTCAGAAATTCAAAGCCGTCCTCTCCATGGCAATTTGTAGGCCAGCCTGGGCTATATGCCACTCTGTCTTTAAAAATAAAAATAAAGCTAAATGGTAGTGGCACACTCCTTTAATCCCAGCACTTTTGGGAGGCAGAGGCTGATCTCTGTGAGTTTGAGGCCAGCCTCATCTACAGAGCTAGTTCTAGGATAGCCAAGGCTACACACACACACACACACACATACACACCCCACACTAACAAACAAACAAAAACCCTGTCTTGAAAAACAAACAAATAAAATCCAACTAACAAAAAGCAAATACTAGGTGAAGCATTTAATCCCAGTGCTCAGTGGGCAGAGGCAGACTGATCTCTGAGTGTGACACCAGCCTGGTCTATATTCTGAGGTCTGGGATAGCCAGGGCTATGTAGAGACATCCTGTATCAAAAAGAAAGGAAGAAAGAAAAAGAAAGAAAGAAGGAAGGAAAGAGTAAAAGGAGGAAAGGAAGGAAGGAAGGAAGGAAGGAAGGAAGAAAAAGAAAGAGCCCACAAAGGAGTCAGGAGGAAAATGAGGTGGGAATAAGTGGGCCCCTGGAGGAGCTTGAGCCTGGAGGAGGTAGAGGTTTACATGAGCAGTGTATCTTGCAATTTATGAAAGTATTTACATTAAAAACAATATTACAGAGGCTGGAGGGCTGTCTGAGCAGTTGAGAACAGTGGCTGCTCTTCCAGAGGACCCTGTTTCAATTCCCAGCACCCACATAGCAGCTCACAACTGTCTGTAACTATATCTCCAAGGGATCTGAAGCCCTCTTCTGACCTGCTTGGGCATCAGGCATGATCCAGTACACATACATACATGTCTTTCATTCACATAAAATAAAAATAAATGCTTTAAGAAACCAATATATTGGGGCTGGAGAGATGGCTCAGTGGTTAAGAGCATTGCCTGCTCTTCCAAAGGTCCTGAGTTCAATTCCCAGCAACCACATGGTGGCTCACAACCATCTGTAATGGGGTCTGGTGCCCTCTTCTGGCCTGCAGGCACACACACAGACAGAATATTGTGTACATAATAAATAAATAAATGTTAAGAGGGGGGCTGGAGAGATGGCTCAGAGGTTAAGAGCATTGCCTGCTCTTCCAAAGGTCCTGAGTTCAATTCCCAGCAACCACATGGTGGCTCACAACCATCTGTAATGGGGTCTGGTGCCCTCTTCTGGCCTGCAGGCACACACACAGACAGAATATTGTGTACATAATAAATAAATAAATGTTAAAAAAAAAAAAAGAAAAGAAACCAATATATTTACCTAGGTGTGTGGGCACTCCTGCCATATGGCACACATGCGAGATGAGAGCAGAGAGGTTGGTTGTCTCCTCCATCGTGTGAGTCTTGGGGATTGAATTTATGTTTTCAGAATTTGTGGCAGGTATCCATACCCACTGAGCCATCTCATGGGCCCCACTTATATTTTTAATATGGGCCTTTCCTTTTTTGCTTAAAGAGAGAAAAAAGCATAAGCCAAAGCTCTCAGTCCTAGAACTATGCTTCAGGTGATGGAAATGCCCCTGACATTTCCTGAGGAGCCCACACATCTGCCCTTAGAGACTCTGTACTACCTCACATAGAGCTTACAGGGGATGAAGAGCTCTCTCAGCCTGTCATGGCAACCATGATCACCATGCCTGTTTGGGACCCTTCCCCTCACTTATTTCATTTTCATATCTTAATTTTTGATACTGTGGGTCCAGGACTTTGGGGAGGCTAGGCCTGAGCTTTTGTTCGGTTTCACCCTCAACTCTCCCTCAGTAACTAAGAAAACACAGCCTTTCTGGAAATAAATAAATGTTTGCAGGACCCAGTAATACAGTGATAAAAGTGCTATCTCTGATGCTTCTAGCTCAGTGGTCCAGTCCCCAAAGTGCTTGGTTACAGAGCCAAAGAGATTTGTTCGCGATGATTCTCTCGCATAAAGTATCTTTGCTTCTCCCTTTATACAATATGCCAGTGAGGAAGAATTTCCCAGCCAGTGTTCTGACTCCATTAGCAGCCTCTTATTTCTCGAAAGCCTCAGAGGTGTTTGATCCCTGTTTCAGAAGGACTTGTGTAAAATCTAGTTCAAGGTTATCCTGCTGCTCCGTTCCTGCCTTCTTGTCTCACCTGAACACTTGAAGGCTGGAGACAGAAGCTTGTCCTTGATCCCTTCCCCTGTGCCATTTGAGGAGCTTTAGTAACACTTCTGCGAGCTGGGGAAGGGGTTAAGTTTTGAGGGACTGTGTGTGTGTGTGAGCATGTGTGTTGCCGGGGGTTGAACCCGGAACATTGGGCACACTAGATAAGTGTTTCACCCCTGAGCTAAATCCACAGCCTTTAGGATCTTTTTGTCTTATTTTTATTTTAGGTTGCTTCCTCACTGTCAGAGGCCAGAATGGAGGCGTGGACAGTGGTCTGGTTGGAATTAGGAGCAGTGTGAGCAGAACTGTGGGGCTTGGCCTCCCTTCCAGTGAAGGAAGGAGCTCTGTTGGAAATGCAAGAGTCCAATGATGGGTGGGGCATGAACTAATGGCCCAGTCTTCCTTCAAGATTCTGCAGTTTTTGAAACACACTGGTGATCCAGCACGCGACGAATAGCTCTGACCTTCCCAACGATTCCTTACATCTACGATTTGGTGAGTGTATACTTTGTATTGTTGCTATGCTAGATACCATGGGCGATTCAAAGATATGAATAATGGACTCGAAGATCTTTGTAGAGGCCGCTAGCGCAGGGCAGGGAATAAAGTGAGGCAGGAAGGTTTCAGAGCCGAATGAGGATTCCTGTCTACTATTCCACCGACTGCTCCACCAGAGCCCAGAGAGCTGCCTCCCCATTCCACTGTTCTTAAGGATTCTTTCTTTTGACATGGCAGTCAGAGATCACTAGCAGTTGGCTGGCTGCTTTGATCTTTAGGGGAGGGGTAGAAAAAATAAGAGAAACCATAAATTGAGATCCGTCCACCAGAAGAAACTCTGAGTTAGACTGAGCTCACCCTGTCGGCAAAGGCTGGGATAGAGAAAAGAAAACCAGGAGGAATTCTGGGTGTGGTGGCTCCTGAATATAACTCTGGTACTTGAGAGGTGAGGGCAGGCAGGTTAGAAATTCAAAGTCATGCTCAGCTCTGGGGCAATTTGGACACCAATCTGGGCTATATGCCACCTTGTCTTAAAAAAAGCAAAACAAAAGAATCAGGAGGAAAATGAGGTGGAAATGAATGGGCCCCTGAAGGAGGGGGTAATGAAGTGGATCAGACAGTCTGCCACTGAGCTCCAAGAAACGGGGAGGGTTACCTATTTTTGTTTTCTTTTAAAATGAGATGAGTTCTTTGAAGGGTCTATACTGATGAAGACAGATGTGCTTTGTAGGCTCCTAGCAGGAGCCTCGGGATGGCGTTGGTGGCTGTTTGTCCTGGCTGCTGTGGAATACCATGAGGTCGCAAGCAGTCAGCTCTGGGTCCTTTGCTCTTTGACTGCAAGAAAGGAGTCCCGATGAACCCCAAGTTTTCTCCCCTGGAACTGTGCTGAGCACCTCCCTCCCCTAGTTGTCCCTAGGGATTGTCAGGACATGAGCCAACGACAGAGCTGAGGGGTGAGGGTGGGGGTGACTGCAGGATGGTGAATGCCCCAATCCTTCTGAAGGATTCTGATTGGCTTTCCTGCTCAGGAGGCAGTTTCAGACGTCCTGGGGATGGTGGGGCTCTTTGATTTATGTCTGTGTGTGTCCTGGAATTGTGTCTCTCTCCCACAGCTTGGGACCCTATTCGGCTCATAATGTTCTTTGTGTCATCATTCTTTTGGCTGTGGAAGGACTGGAGTGTGGCAGGATTTAGAGAATGTGTCATGTTTCCTTAGCCACGCGCCTGCTTTTAGCTTATGTTTTCCTTAGAGTCCTTGGTCTAGTTTTGAGGCATAATTTTGGGATCCCCTGGCTCATAGTCTGATGTGAAGAACAAAACAATGTCACCATAAAGGGCACACCCCAAATTCCCTGAGATCTAGGACCAGGGGATTTTGACGAGGTGGGAATAGTTCAAAGAAGAAATTCAAATACCAGGGTTTGAGTGAGTCTTGTATTTGGGTACTGGCTATAGGGCAAGGTGCCAAGAGCTACCTCTGTGGACCTGTGCAGTGTGGCGTGGGTCATCTCAGGTACAAGAAAAATCGGAGCTGGATTTTATTTTACTCTGAATTTGAGAGTAGTAGACCGTTGTGTGTGTGTGTGTGGGGGGGGTTGCTCTTGACTGCACGCAGATCATCTCAGGAGTCTGTGAAGAATGAGCAGAAGCCAGGGGCTCAGTTTGACAAGGGCTCTGCAGGGGAATTGCAGGATGCAGTTGTGAGCTGCAGGAAGCTCTTCTCCTGCCTGGATGATGGATGTGACAGGCTTCTGTGAGAGAGGCAGCCAGCTGCCAGTTGCTGTCCTGGTATTAGTTCTTGCTGATGGGGTTCAGCTGGAAAGCCCTGGCGGGTATTAGTCACAAGCCAAAGGAGGGCCAGAGGCACCTCACCTGAACCCAAGGGTCCCGGGGGTCCTGACACTTAGGAGGTGATCCATAGAGCACTACCATACAGCCAAGGCTGTAGAGGGGAGGGCTGAGCTGGGAGCTGAAGAGACGGGATAGATGGAGGAACTCATGCCTAGTGCATGAGGTAGAGTGACCAAGGGTGAGGCCTCATGTCCCATCAAGCTTTGAGAGTGGAGTTACTGACATGTGACCCATGCTGCTCTGGTCCAGCCATTCTGGGCTATTCCTACGTCTCTGAGCCTTCCTTTGTAGCCCCACTTGCCAGCTTTTGTCCTAGAGAGTTTGACAGTTCATCCGTGCTTGAGATATTTAAGAGCGAGTTGGAGTCAGACTTAAATGAGGCTCAGCTTGAAATTCCAAACTGGATCCAAGCTCTCCAGTAGCAGGCACCCAAGCCTTTGTGTCTTGTCTGCACCTGCTTTTCTTTTGGCTTTCTTTCTTTCTTTCTTTCTTTCTTTCTTTCTTTCTTTCTTTCTTTCTTTCTTTCCTTCCTTCCTTCCTTCCTTCCTTCCTTCCTTCCTTCCTTTCTTTCTTTCTTTCTTCCCTCCCTCCCTTCCTCCCTCCCTCCTTTTTAAAAACAGTGTCTCCTATAGCCCAGACTGGCCTCCAATTCACTATGTGGCTGCAGATGACCTTAAGCTCCTGACCCTCCTGCCTCTAGCTCTCAAGAGCTGGGGTTACAGGTGTGTGCCACCATGCCTAGCTTCCACTGCATTTTTTAAAACCACCCAGCGTCTGTAGGTAGTACCTTGTAGTCAACTGGGAATACTGAAGTTGTCATTTTCCAGAGAATTCTGGGCTCTAACCTGTGCCACCTCTCTTTCTAGAACACTCTCATCTGTGCCTGGTTCTTGCCATAAGGCCTTTCACAGAGGCCGTGTCTCATGTTTCCCAGGCGTCCTTTGCTGATGCCCTCTGCCCCCCAGCCTGGAGGTAGGTGTCCCTTCTGTGTCCTCCAGAGGAATGTGGGCAGGCCCCAGTCACTGCTGCTACTTTCTTTGATCGGATTGTGGTGCTTCCATCCTTAGACTTGCCAACAGGGAAGCATTTTCTTCTGGGCTTTCTCGGTGTTTAGCCAAGAGCCTGCTACGGCACAGGTGCTTGCTGGTTTGTTTAGCTGCTGATTGTCCGAGTCCTCTTGTCCCCAGTAGAGTGTAAGCTCCCTGTGAGCAATGAGCTCTCCTCATTGGCTCTTAAGCTGGTATTAGTACAGCTTGCGACAAATAGCTGTGACATGAAGGCACAGACGGCATGGGCTGTGATTCACTTTTCACTTCCCCTGGAGTGCCCTAGTGACCTCATGTGAGGCCCTCAGCATACCAGATGGTGCGGTGGGACACGTGTCCAGTGTTCAGCCCTTTTGTGGCACTTCTGATTAGCTCTGCTGTGGTGCCCAGTTCTGTGGAGGAGTCCTACCCCTGTGTGTGAACCGTGAAGTACAAAGGGGTTGTGCCTTGTGAACATGACCTGGGGCCAGAGCACATGGACGAATCCTCTCCCCCTTTCCCCTGGTAGAGCATCATTTTGAGATACACTGCAATTTTTTTTTTCTCGGATGGGACTGGAGAGATGACTCAATACTTAAGAGGTCTTGCTGTGTAATCATGAGCATCAGAGTTTAAATCCCAGCTCCCATGTAACAAGCTGGGCATCCCCCAAATGCCTATAACTTCAGTTCTAAAGATTTGACACACCTGGCCTCTTCACTTGTTCTCTCTCTCTCTCTCTCTCTCTCTCTCTCTCTCTCTCTCTCTCTCTGTCTCTCTCTGTCTCTCTGTCTCTCTCTCTCTCACACACACACACAATGTTAAACTTAAAAATACGTTTGCTCAGATGGCTCTGTAGGATCTCAGCAGTGTCTGCCCTGGGTGTCCCTCTGTCCGAGCATCACACCCTCAAAGGTATTCCTTGCCCAGGAGCTTTCGTTCCAGGTTCTGCTTTGGAAGAAACTTGGCTGAAAAGAACCAGTTTCTACTCTTGATTCCATCACTAGTTCTAACTTTGGGCCAAGCCCATCGACCCTTCCTGCTTCTTCTCCTCCATCAGCTGAAAAGCGAGTGCTCCCCACAACTGTGTTTTGTGATACTTGGTTGGGTGCAGTCCTGCCTGTATCAGAAGCAGGCACTCGCGAAAGGCGTCTTTCTTTCCCTCCTCACTGTTTTTGCAGAATGGCTCGGCCTCCTGGCTGGTGAGGCTTGGTGAGCAATGTTGTCGAACACGAGCTCCGCTCTGGTGAGAAAGCCAGACCAGGAGCCAAGGGTGACTAGGCCAGATGACTCAGGGATTTGGCAACCCGATCATTCTTTGGAGCATTCTGTAAACATTGGTCAATAGAGTCTTGCGACATGCCTGGCAGGTGGGAGGCGGGAAGAAGCAAGGGTGTGGAGGATGTGGAGGCAGGGAGGAGGCCAAACGTGTTGCTCACAGAGGCCAAGGGTGACAAGTCTGAGATGCTCCTCCAGCACACTGGCAGGAGGCACCTCCACAAGCAGGCTGTGGTGATGATAAGTTCCCACGGTCTCTTTCTGTCCCCATTCCTTTCCCACCAACCTCACAGAATTCTTTTGCTGCAGAGAGCAGTCCCAGAGTTCTTTACAGCCCCTGTCCAAATACCTTATGCTCCAAACCCAAAGAATACCGAGTCCGGTTTCTAGTCTTATTACAGGGGTTAGAACAAGGATTTGGGGAGCAGAGACTCTGCCCAGCTTTCTCTCAGCTAAGATACTATATACCTCCTCAGCCTGCAGGTGTGGTTAGGTTGTGGGTACTTTTTGCCCACAGGCTCCTGGGAAGCTTCAAAAATACTCGGGAGGGGTGGGTGAGCTTTCCTGGCTTTTAGGAGCTGTGAGGCCTCTGTTACTACCCAACATGCTTAACAGTGAGCTGGGGTGCCAGGGGCTTCTCTTTCCTCAGCAGCCTCCATCACCCCAAGACAATCACAGAGTGGGGAGATTGGGGCCAAGGTGCATTGCTTTCCTGCCCCCCCCCAGGTGGGGCCCCTCCTCCCAGAGATACCTTGTTCTACCTCAAGGAATTGATTGCTGTCCTCTCGGGAACGCCTAATTGGGCTGGGCCCTTTTCAGAGGGAAAAAGGGAGGTTGTTACATAGTGACAGCCCAGCCTGGCTTCAGCGTTTGCTCTTCTACCTCTCCGACCCCATCTCCTGCCTTCTTCTCTTTTTGGTGGTAGCTGGAGGCAGGAGGCCTCACATGTCCAGTGAGTCACTGGTCACACTCCTGCCTTCAGGGGCCTTGTGGTCAGATGCCTGGGAGACCCTTTGTTCTGCTCTTAGCTCACACCGATGGCCGTAGGGGCCTCAGTTCCCCAGTCCCTAGACAGCTATGCACAAGTGGAGTGAGCCAAATATATGGGGACTTTCTCTCCAGGGGAGCCCCTGAAAGGGGAGGGGAGAAGGAGGTCGGCAGTGAGAGAACCAAAAGCTAAGTTGCCGGGGGATGTCGTCGCTAAGCTGCAGTACCAAAGCTGGCATAGTCGTTTCCAGATGAGCACGCTAGTAGTCACACATGCCTCCACTGCCTGCAAGCCATCACAGGTGTTGGGCCAGCTTCGTCAAACTCCCTGAATTCCTCCTCCCCTTTCCAACTCTTCCTCCCACCTCCAGGCTCCATCCTGTGGTCATCAGTGAGGGTGATTTGTGTCCCTCACTCTATGGTGGTTCTCAGAGTGTGGCACCTGGGCCAGTTGCATCTGCACGAGCTGGGTACTTGAAATGCAAATCCCCGGTTCAGCTCAGACCTAGGGTACAGTACAGCCACCCTCTTATCAGTCCCTTAAACCACTGCTTGGTCCCAATGTCAGAGTCTAAAGGAAACCCTGCCCATAGCAGAGAGGTAAGGTAGGTTTGGGGGTCCACTGAGCCAGGTTCCTGATGAACAATACCACCCAGCAGTTGTTAAAGTTACTGGAGGCTCCTGCCGGCCGCAGACAACAGTGGCATCCAGGAACGCTGAGCAGCTGAGCAGGCTGTCTGCTGACATGGCTCCTGCAGGAGGGAAGGCACAGAGGCAAAACTGCTCTTCTTTTCAGAGCCTCGAGAAGTGGGAAGGAGTGGTAAAAAGAGAAAGAGAAGACAAGAAAGAACCAAGGGGGAAATGATGTCCTGAAGTAGCGACCTGCATGAGGACTGGAGTTAGCTCAGGAATAAAGACGGTGGTTGGTGGGCAGGCCTCTTCTCTGGAAGAAGACCCAGGAATAGTGTCATTTGGTTTTCTGGGTGCTTCTGAGCAACAGTGCCAATGTATAGAAGCATGGAGTACGGTAGAAGGGGGACTGGTAAGCAGCCAGGAGAATCGGGGTGATGCAGGCTTATATTCCAGTATTTGAGGCTGAAGGATCCCAGGTTTCAGAGCAACAACCATGCTAAAGTACAGTCCTATCTCAAAAGGGCAGATGAGGAGAAGGGGGAGGAGGAAGGAATGGAGGAGGAAGAAGAAGAGGAAGAAGAAGCAAGTCTTGAAAGTTTGGACACATTTGCTATGGCTTGAGGCAAGTCACTGTGGCCTGTTTCCCAAACTACAGAACTGGAGTAGTCTTATCGACTTCAATTATCTGAAAACAATGCTTAGAGGATAAGATGGGAACCTTGTAGGAAAATCCTTGGAAGGTTAAAGTGTTCGGTTCCTAACAAGGCTAGGTGTGTGTCTGCTAGCACGTGCGTGCTCCTGTGTTGAACTCCAAGTGCAAGTAGAATCAGCGTAGTCTGGGAGGCTAGAAAGACTAATTGAATAGAAGTCAGGAAGTCTTTACTCTGATTTCTCTTTTACCTCTAGCCAGCATTGTTATCGCGAGTCTGTTGTCTTCCCGGACCTTTTGGCCTCAGTTTCTTCATCGTACAATGGGAACGCTCAATTAGGCCAGGTTTAATGGCAAGATTTAGCAGCCTGTGGGTCCAGGCATTTGCATAGTTGGGCCTCAAGGTCTTGACTTCCAGGTGAACTCCATGATAATCTCCTCTTTTCCTCACCGAGAGAAACCAAAGAGGAGGTGGTGGTGGGAGGGGGCGAGGAGGACAACACACATGAGGATATTGTTGCTAAATTCAGGATTCAGACCTAGGGCACGAAGGATGGAGACAGACGGCAGAGCTGGATGGCTGTGGGGAAGGGTGATGTATTCTCTGAGACAATTTGCTGGGAGTCTGGGTGCTTTTTTTTCTAAACCTCTGAAGCTTAGGTTGGCAACTCATAAACAAAGGAGTTCCCAAGAAAGAAAAGCAAGTGGCTGGCTTTATAGACTTTGGTCCTCCCACTTCGCTGGCTTCATGACATGGGAGATTTGAATTTCTTGTTTTTCTTTATCCCATCACATGTGACACCTGGAGCCCAGAAGGGAGGTCGCTCACCTTCTACATTGTCTCTCCATCTCCCTCTCCCTTAACTTGGCCTTATGCAGGCTATTCAGAAGGATGGTGAAGGGTGGACCACTGCCCTCAGGAAGGGCAACTCTCCTGTATCCTGGGCATCCTCTCCGGTGCTGGCCACCTGCCATGGATGCTCCCACCCAATCCAAGGGTGCTCACCCTGAGCCTCACACACATTCTCTCTACTCTTCCTGCTTGGGGGCCACTCACAACTCTGGGAAGCAGATTAAGTGGTCAAACCGGTATCAGAGCACCCTAGGGCCCTATGAGGCTGTAGCCTCCTTTCCTGGGAACGGCCTGAGGCTATTTTACTCCCTTAGTCAGCACTGGGCGGGAAGGGTGAGGGCCTGGGAACTGCCAGTGGCGTGAGCTTCTGTAGCAATTGCGCCTCTGTAAACACAATAATAGCAGGTCTGGGATTATGGTTGTCACCCCTGGTAATTATCAGCTACAGTGCCTTTCCCCCTAGGTGGACCACACCGAGCTCATCACCTCACAGGGGGCTCTGGTGTAAGTTCCAGACTTCCAGATCGCTTCCTCCAGTTGCTAGGCAACTGAGAGCATGTGCCGGGAGCAGGGATCTCATTTAGGAAAATCTCCCCAGGTCTCCCAAATTACTGAAGTCTAAATTGATTGTTCTCCAAGTGGGGACCTTGCACGACTGACTGCTCCCCTGGAAGGTCAAAGGCTGTTCTAAATGAAAGCCAGGCTGAGCTGATACCAAGTGAGGGATCCAGCCGCTGCTGGAGCATGGAGGAAGGGAGACCACTTGGGCATCTGATATTCCGCATCTTATATAGGGCATGGGTCTGTAAAGGTCATGATGGGTCAAGGTTACTAGGACCCAGAGCAATAGTTCCTGCTGTATCCCAATGGTTGGGGATAGGATGAGAAGCAGCTGTATCTGTCTGCCGTGTCCTGGCCAGAGAGGGCTGTGAGAGACCCAACAGAAGGGAAGATGAGAGGGGAGGAAGTTGGCTTGCTGGGAGCTGGCTTGTTTTGGTGGCAAGCACCTGTGTATCAGTGGACAGACCTTGGTATCTTTTCCACCCAGGCTCCCTGGGACAGTGTGTGTGACCCCAGGGAAAGAGAAGACCCCTGGAGCTGCCTTGATGTCTTGCTGTGCTTCTGCTTGCTCTGCTTCTCACACTCCAGCCTCTCACCACTAGACTGTGTTAGGCATGGTTTGGGAATCTAGTCCTGGGACTCTTATTTGCTGCATCATGTGGTGGAATAGAACAGTGGAGAAAAAGAAGGAGTGCGAAGTATTGGTCCTTGACCCAGCATGGTTCCCTTTTTTCTTTTCTTTTAAAACAAAACAAAACAAAACAAAAACCAGATTCATGCTATGTAGCCCTGACTGGCCTTGAACTCCAGAAATACTCTTGCCTTATCTTCTATTGAACTGCTTGTGTATGTGTGTATGCGCATGTGTGTGCATATAGGTATGTGTGTCTTGAGGTCACAATTGAATGTTTAGTGTCTTTTCAGTTTCTCTTTACATTAGTTTGTTTTTGTTTTCTTTTGTTCTTTTTTTTTTTGAAGCAGTTCTCACATTGAACCCAGAATTTACTAATTTGACCGAAACTAGCTGGGGCGTGAGTTCCAAGGATCCCCCTGTCTCCACTGGAGTGGCTGATGTACACTGCCCATGCCTGGCTATCTATGTGGTGTTGGGGATTCAAACTCAGGTCCGCATGCTTGTGCAACAAGCCCCTCACCCACTGGGCCACCTCTCCATCCACTCCCACTGGGTTTTTAAGAATATACTGTGTCCATGGTAGAAAGGTTCCTAGCTGAGGGAAATCAAAGACAAAATCATTGAAATCTGTCTGAACTTCCTTGCGCTAAGCAGGTGCAAGGGCCAAGAGGGAAATGAGGACCAGTGTGACCCAGTTTTGGCTCTCAGGGAGTTCACGCTCTGACCAGGGAGGTGTCACGCGCTCTTCTGCAATGGAAGGTCATTTTTCTTCCTGGGAAGGAGCTGCTCACGGCAGCCAGAGGTTGAGGCTTTGCCTAAGGTGAAGGCAGTAAGAACCAGTTTGTCTTCCCAGAGAAAGACTTGCTTGCGGCCTCTGCTTGCCGGAATGAGCATGCTCAGATCGCCTGAGTCAGGTTGGGGAGTACCTCCTTGTCTCTGGAATCCCGCTGGGGCAAGTGGCTGTTGGGAGTGGACAGAGGTGAGGCGTTCCCAGGATGGGAGCTGAGGAGGTGGATGTGAAAAGCTCCTAAGACGGTGGCTGGCTGCCAGCTGGTCCTGACCAGTTCTCCACCTATTGCCCCAAGGAGATGGCGATAAAAAAAATTGCTCAACCACTTATGGTCACCGTGGTTAAGGATGTCAGAGATCATGGTCACCTTCATTCACATCCAACAAGTATGACCCAGATCGCCTTCACATCTTCCAGAGCCATCTGTTCTGAGGTCGCTGTTCCTGATTTGTGCTGTTTCAACCCCCAGCCTTCGGTGACCTTTTTCCCCTGGGTGCCTCCCTTTCTCTCATCCCTACTTGCTGTTTCTGCTTTTCATGCCACTAAAATATCTCTCGATCCCACTCCTGGGTCACTGGCTCAACCCAGCCAGTAATTCGTTTGGGTATCGCAGTGACCTCCAGACTGATCGCGTTTGAAGCCTTGCCCATCTTCTCCCAATCTGCTGTCAAAGAGTATCTCTCTGGGACCTTCAAAATAAAAATAGGCAGTATTTTCAATGAAAGACCCCTTGAAGCTGGCCCAGGTTTATCTGTGATGCCTCCTCTCACACTGACTCCGAGTCCCAGCACGAGACCTGCAGTGTGGCACATGCCCCTCACCCACGGTTTGCTCAGCCTCTTCTTTCTTTCTGGGTTGCTTTTGCTGTCATCTCCCAAACTCCTTTTTAGGGCTCCCAGCCTAACCCTGGTCCTACTTTTCAGTTAGCACTTTCAGTTTCCCTAGCTGACGGTGTTGCCTTCCCAAAGTCACCTGTCTCCACCGCAGAGCGCGAGTCTCCGGTGACTAAATAGGAAGTCACCTGATGCTTGACAAATAACTAACAAGTAGGGTAGGTACCTGACAAATGGATAGCTTTCAAAAATACCGTTTTAAGAAAGGAGATGCTGAAGCATTCTAGCTACAGGAAGAAACTTTATAAAGCTGTGTGTACATGTTAGTATTTGTCGAGGCCCACTGTGGGTGTATAGAGTCCTTGCGTATGTCAGGCCATTTAGTTAACAGTGGGGTAAGACGGGGTGGTTCAATAATAACCTCTCACCGTGACTGCTGGACCTGTGGTTCAAATCTAGGCAACTGCTCTGCTCTATCCACCGCCTGCAAATGTCTCTCCTAGTTAAAGTAGCCTTTTCAGTGTAGAGATTATCTTTTGGCCATTTGGGGGATCTACGAGGACTGACAGAATGGAGGGAGCAAGGGCTAGGGATCCAGAAACAAGAGGATGTGTAATATAGGCCACCTAAGGAACCGTAGCGCGCTTGACCTGCTGGAGCATATAGGGCCTGTTTCTGTCACACCTTACTGCAGCTGTCCTTAAACTCTGTTCCTGAAGTTGCTTGGATTGCTACAAGCTGTCCTAATGTCTGAGATCTCTGTGACTCTACAGTGTACCGGGATCAGGCATGTTTAGGCCTGTGCCTAAATGACCATCGTCAACATGGAGAGAAGCAGAAACAGGGCGGCCTGGAGTAGGAACATATGCATTCATCCTTCTCTTTACTCTGGCAGAGCATCCGGTACCAGCAGGTACTCAGGACAAGATGCTGCATAGGTGAAGGAATGACTGAGTGATCTTTTCAGGGAGAACACAGTGTTTTCCTTCTAGGTATATCCATCCCTAAGGTCTTTTAACCACAAGACATTCCAAGTACTCCATCGACTCTGTCCTCTTCCTCTGCCCCATGTCCTTCCTAGTCTCGGCCCACTGGGATAGTTTAGCACCCCGCCCCCAAGTTCTTGAGCTCACCTCAAGAATAATTTACTGCATTTTTTAAACCCATAAAACCTTATTGGGTATTTTCTCTCTGCTGAGCATATGGAAGGCTCCATGGGAATCAAAAGGATGAGGACATGTGTGCTGTGTTTAGGAGTTCACGGGCAGGGCGACAGCCGATGGAAAACAGGTGGTTACAGTGGCATTTGATAGGATGTGAGGAGCATCCAGTAAAACTTAGGTGGGTGAGAGTCAAGGAGTTTCTTGGAGGAAGTAACAGCTAAACTTAATACTGAGTGCTTGTCAGCACCATTGACATCAAATGCCTCCCGAAAGTTCAGGCCAAAGGCATCTACCTCACTTCCCCTTAGTCAGAGCCCCAGGTCTCAGGATAGATAGAGTTTGGGAGCAAAAGAGGAAATGGTGATGGTAAATATCCAGGAAGAGCATTCCACACCCCCACCAGGCAAGCCACCTGTGGCCGAAGGCAGAGTTAACGTTCCGTCGTTCCTCCAGCTCCATCTCTGGATGTGTCCCGGTCACATCCACCAGCCAGATCACTGTCCTTCTTCCCCAGTGTCACCAAAGCTCTTGTTGGGAGACAAGGTCATTAAAGGTAATTGGAGCTAAGATTGGTATCTGTCTTCTCAATATACCCACTAGAACAAAACCAACCAACCAAACAAGCAAGCAAACAACCACAAAAAGCCTGGGACCTGGAGCAAGGCATTGTTCTAAGCCATTGAAATGTATGCGCTCGGTGGTTCTATGAAGCTCCTATCGGGCCAATATTATAGATAGGTGAGGGAATTGAGTTCAGAGATTCTGGTGCTGCAGCTTCATAACCAACCCATGCACACACCCACTCTACTATCGTTGTTAGTGACAGCTCCGAATGAGAGCGGGAGTAAATACCCTTCGGGGTGTTTATAGCCATGGCTGCAGTGTAAAATGTACCGAAGACTCATATTCCATCTCAAAACCCACATGTAGTTTGCATATATTGCAAAATAAAACCCATGTTTGTTTCATAAAAGCACCGCCTCTCACCATGTAACCAAGTAAAGCTGATACCCGAGAGAAACAGGCAGGGTGCCATTTAGCTGGAGGTACCGAGCAGTGAGTGTCCTTAGGGACAGAAACCTCAGAGGGAGAAGCCCAGACAGGCACAGGCTTTGGGGCTGGGGGGGGGGGGGCTAGAGAATCTTCACCCATCACCCTCCCCGTTTCTATACTCAGGCCTCTCTGAAGTCGGGGTGCCTGCTGTGACTGGCGGCCTTACCTTAGACTACCTTCCCCATGAAGGTGTCTACCAATGGCCACTCCCTTTTCATGGTAGCTGGGTTATCTGGCTAACAACTGCGGATGCTGCCCCCTCCCTCTCCTTCTCTTCCTCTCTTTCCTTTGGTTTTCTTCTGTAATCAACCTCGAGAGTCCCTAGAGCCCGTGTGTCCAAGATCAAACTCAGGCCACCTCTTTCCTGTGAGCCCACATTTTCTTCCCTTCGTTTCCCATATCCTCTCCTTTCTAGATGCTTAAGTGTTTGCTCATTTTGAGCCAAGGCAGAACCCCCGATGGAGTGGTATTAAAAACTAATCACCACTACAGAAAAGCGTCTCTTTTCTTTAAATTATTTTTATTATTTTACACATGGTTTTGCCTGCATGTGTGCCTATGCCCTGTAAGTGTGCCTGCTGCCCAGAACACCAGAACAGGCATTAGTTCTCCTAGGACTGGAGCTAAGACAGTTTGAGCTGTTGTACAGGTGCTGAGGCTCAAACCTGGGTCCTCTAGGAGAGCAGCCAGAGCTCTTAACCACCAGGCTATCTCTCCAGGCCCCAGAACTAACTTTTCCAAAGGCAGGGTTACAGGCATCCTAAACCGGCTTCAACCTCATTAGGTAGCTGTTGTTAACCTTGAACTTTTGATCCTCCTTCCCCAGGGCTGGGTTACTGGTATCACTACAGGTTTTGTTTGGAGCTGGGGATTGAACCCAGACTTTTGTACATGCTAGGTAGATACTATCAACTGGGCTACATCTCCAGGCCCCAACATTTCTTTCTGTATCCTTCCTTAGACAACCCTTGGCTGTCTCCTTCATGCACCAGGTCTTAGGTGCCTTCTCCCACAGCTGCTCAGCGGGGCTCTTTCCCACTGCAGGTCAGACTGACTGCCCCGCTCCCCTCTTCTCTGAGGCTTTCAGCTTTTTACTTGAGTCTCCTCAGCGTGGTTGCTTTGTTCCCCCACTGGGTTACTAGTGAGCACCTGCTGTTGGTGAGTTGTCCCAGGAAGAAGGGTGCCATGAGAAATGGGGCCAGAGTATCCCAGGACATTTAACAGTGGTCAGCGAAGACATGAAACAAACAAACAACAACAACAACAAAACACCCAACAGTAGACTAGAGAGTAAGATACGCACGCGACGAAGAACATAAAATAGCATACAGAGTGACAAGATGAGAAAAAGTGACAGGAGTCCAGGTTAGGACAAGGCTGGAGGGAAGAAGAGGAGGCCAGTGTGACCAGAGTGGATGACTGAGGGAAGGGAGGCTCAGGAGAGGCAGGAACGGGAGCCGGGACCAAATCACACTCATTCGCCATATGGTCAAAGCAGTTTGATTCTCTTCCCCTTGCTGCAGGGGAGTGTGAAGAGCGGGACTTCCCTGGCTGGGGTGAAGATGGGTGGGTGGTAAGGACCCTGATCGGGAGGAAGGAGAACAGAAAGGAGGCATTAGAGTGCCCCCAGGAAAGTGGCAGTGTTGCCACCAATAGTGACCCTTTGAGTGAGGGCAACAAAGAGGGAAAGAGATAAACAGACCCAGGCTAGGTCTTTGGAGAAGCTATGGCAGGTTAGAAAATGCTCTAGTGTGGGGTCCCGGGACTCACCAACAGAGTGCTCATCGATAAAATGAACACAATGGCCCTGCTCTCAAATTCTCAGGCTGGGGAGGTGAAGTGCGTGGCGCCCCCAGCACGGTGCCCAAGGTGCCTGCTGCTTGGGAGAATGCCAGCAGGTTTGAATGTGCTCCAAACAGGAAACTCAGAACAGCACAGCACAACAGGTATTTATTTCCTGGACACTCCCCCTACCCCAGGGTTTCTCTGCATAGCTCTGGCTGCCCTCGGAACTCACTCTGTAGACCAGGCTGGCCACGAACTCACAGAGATCTGCTGGCCTCTGCCTCCGGAGTGCTGGGATTAAAGGCATGCACCAATATGCCCAGCTCCTCTTCTTTATTGGGAGTTGAAAAGGAAAGATGCTAACCCTCAAGGTGACTTAAAATTGTCTCTGTCAACAATGAAGGGCGCAGCAGGAGGCCTTTCTAAGCTGGGCAGTGGGTGGTGGGTAGGAGTCGGCGGGTGCCCAGTGTTTGTGGGAGACAAGTGGCCTGAGAGGTGACAGTGGATGGCCAGGGCAAGATAGTCCCAGCCGAGGGTCGAGCCTGTCACTGTCCTAGGGGCAGCTGGTCTCTGTGGCTTTCAACATCAGCCCCTTAGTAGGTCAGGGAAAGAAGAGGAGGAGGAGGGCCAGTCTACCACAAGGACAGGTTTCTAGAAGCTCAGCCTGGCTGGATATTGACCTTCTGTGGGTGGAGTGGGTCAATTCCCAGCCCTTTCCGTGAAAGTTCTAAGAGCAGAGGTCCCAGCCCTGGAAATCCCCAGCCTACGCTGGCTTGTGGCCTAGTTTGTCCTGTAGCTCTATGGGAGATGGCCTGGGGACAGGGTACACAGGCATTTATTAGCACGCGAATCAAAGGTCAGTGGAACAGGAGAGTGAGAGTTTGTTGATCTCTGAATGTGGACCCTGGAATCTCAGGTCTAGAAGGAAGCGAGAGGGTTGACGTCAACAGGGCACTTACGTTATGTTGGCAACACGCCAAGTGTCTATTATAGCTAACTCACTGCTGGACTCAAACATCATCTCCTCTTTTCTTCCATTTATTTATTTATTTATTTATTTATTTATTTATTTATTTATTTATGAGAAAGGCTCTCCCGGTGCAGCATAGACTGGTCTTGAACTGTGATTCTCCTGCATCAGCCTCCAAAGTGCTAGGTGCTAGGATCACAGGTGTGTAATCCCACTCGTCTCTCCATGTTTCTTCCCTGTGCTAGGCCACTGAGGCTTTGAAAAATTCATGTGTCTTTCCCTCTGCCATATGCCTGGCGTTGCTGCCTTACTCTGCCCAAATGACCCCGGAGAACCCCGGTGGCAGGCCTGGCAGCGCGACGTGGAAAAGACCTCACTGGCGTGTGCTGCACGCAGCAGGATTGGAACCTTCCCTCTGCACTCTGACGCTTTCCCAAAGGAAGCCAACTGCTAGAAGATTTCCATTTAAGGACTAGTGAAATCTTGACTGGAAAAGAAACCTTAGATTGCGTCACTATAATATCTCACTATAACACGTGGGAAGTCATTTAACCTCTTGGAGATTCAGTTTCTTTGTAAAATGGGGTTAACAATCTTTACCTTGCCGGTTTATTATAAGATTAGGAATATTACCAGATAAATGATAGTCATTAATACACCCCACAACATGAAGTCATCTTTCATGGCCTTTGTGGAGAGGTGGCAGCCTCTTGTGACACCTCTGTCCCACAGAAGTCACCAGTGCTCCCTCCCTGCAGGAAAGCTGGGTTCTGACAGGTCCTAGGGCCCATGCCCAGGATGTCTGATGCTTAGACATGTGGTAGCATCCTTCACTTTTCAGCTGGCAGGCATGGCCCCTTCCTGGGCTGGCCTGGTGCTGAGGACTGGCCCTGTGCCCTGCTCCTCTGCCAGCTGGGCGGCTGGGCCCGCAGCAGCTTGGACAAGCTTGAAGGCCCAGCAGGGCCTCTGTGAGCGGCAGCCTTCCTTAGCCCTCTGTTAGCACTGGGCCATCTGGTGCCTCGGTCCCCTTTTGTGTGTTTGGGCTGGGGTGGCTGAGGCAGGGAGGCAAGAGAGGAGGGGACAAGGGATGCCATGGTCAGCTTTCTTCCCACTTGAAGGAGGAGAAGTTAGAGGGAGGCCAATCCTGGGAAGGAGATAACCACCGCAGACACAGGAGATGGATGGGGACAGTGTTGTGAGCTCTGCCTGCCTCTGTGTGTGTTTGTGTTTTCTGTAGAGTCTTGATAGATGTAAGGAAAGGAAGACAGAGCAGGATGCAGGAACAGAACCAGAAGGGAAGTGTCGAATGGAGAAAAAAGCTTGGACCCAGAGCAGAAATGGAAGTCGTCAGAAAGCTATGAAGGGGCCTGGGGCCTTGGCCTGGTCGGTAAAATGCTTTCCATATAAGCACGGGAACCTGACTTTAGTTCCCTAGCACCTGCCTGGAATGCTGGGCGTCTGTGTGAGCCTGCAATCCCAGCACTGGGGAGCTAGAAACAGGAGTCCTGATCCTTGGGGCTCCTCGGCTAGCCTAGCTGAACCGGGGAACCTGTCTCAAAAAGTAAATAAGGCGGAGAGTGACTGAGGAAGGCAACCATCATCATCCTCTGGCTTCTACATCCTGGAACACATACACGTGCGTACCCCTGCCCCCAGGAAAGCCGTGCAGTGGAGGCAAAGGTGCTAGCAAGTCTCTAAGGGAAATGCTGTTGTGGTTGTTATCTTTCTGTCCAAGGAAAAGGGAAGTGAGAGACTGTGGCTGGGGTCCTTCCCTGTTTAGGCCGTAGGGGAAAGGAGGTGGCTGGGGCCTGTGGGTGGTACTCCTTAGAGAAGCCTGGGGTTCCAGGCGCTCCCTCCACAGCTCCAGCTTGGGTTCCTGTCACAACTGCCGTTAGCTGTGGATGTCAAGAGTGAGTCTTGGACGTCTGTAGTCTCAGGGGCTGCCAAGAAAAATGCCCCTGACAAACATTCGTCCTCTTTGCTGTGGTTCCCAGGACATGGGGGCTGGGTGGGCTTTAAGGACCTTAAGCTTTGGGTCTTCACAGTAGCATGGCATGAGAAACAGTTACAGAGAGACGTGGGTGACAAGACCACTGCTTCCTAGTCCTCTGGAGCCGTTGGAGTTGGTCCCCTTTTCTGTGTTCAGGAAACACTTTCTTGGGAACTGCACAGACTGACCTTGGGCTGGAAGCATCCCTTGCTGGAGTTGCTGTCCTTGGAACCCACTCAGAGTCAAGCCCTGCTCTCTGCCTGAGTTTTCTAAGCAGTACCTTCCTCATGCCTGCACCTCTCTGAGGTACGGCGAGCCCTTTTGATGTCCTTGAATAGGCCCTGTCATTGATATCAGCATCTTTCTTTTGGTCACATCTGGTCACCATCGCTGTCCTTGAGGCCGGAAATCTCTTCTAAACTAATTCCTGATGGAGCTGCTGGGAGAGCACATTAGGCCGTGTTGAAGTTGAGTGTGATTGATTTAGCACGTGTAGGTTCATTTAGCATCAACCAAGCCCATAGGTTTTTGTTTGGCTTTGTTTTCCCTCCCACCGTTATAGTCACTTGAAGAGCACGGTTTGGAAGCCTCGGGGAACCCTCTGTAACTCTGATGGTGAAGTGGGGGTGCTCCACCCTGCTCCCCAAATGGTTCCAGTGTTGTGGTTCCAGTCCTGCTGAGCTTTGGAGGGGACCGCAGTGTCAATGGGGAGTGTCTGCTGCCAGGGTCATGTTCACCTTGAGGGAGGGGAGGCTGTGGCTCAGAAACTCTTTAAGGTCACCAGATGAGGCTGAAGATAGACAGAGCTTGATACGCAGGAGATGCCCATTCACGTGTGTCTACAGACAAGCTCACAGCTGGCTGGCGTGAGCCATCTGAGGTAGGCACAGAGGTGACCTTCATCGTCTGCCGTTTATTGAGTACTGATGACTTGGGCATTGTCCCACAGATGGTCGCATTTAGTCCTCCCAACCACCTTGAAAGGTACAAGCGAGGAAAGCCTGGTGCAGAGAGGCTGAGGCGTTTTCCCACTACCACACAGATAGTAAGTGGCAGTCACTTATTAAACTGTTACCAAGGGGGAAGAGAACCTGGGTGCTTTCCAGAGAGCTGTGCTTCTGTCTGGCCAGATGGGAATGTAATAAAAGGGGTGCTGTTGTGGGGGGGTCAGAAACGGTTGCCAGGTCAGTCTTGGGGTTAAAAAGGCTGTGAGTAGCAGGCAAGGTGGACTGCTTGCCTAACATGGATGAGACCCTGGATATGACACCCCAGCGTTGTCTAAACTGGACACAGTATCTGCAAATTCAGCACTTGAGAGGTAGCGCCAAGACACACACATACACATAAGACACAGTCACACAGACAGACACACAGACACACTTATATAAAGACACATACATAAGACACAGAGACACACAGACACAAATACACAAACATGAGACACAGACACACACACAGACACTCCCCCCAACCCCCACACATGTGAGGCCCATTTCAAAATGTGGGCAGAATACAGAACATGGAGTTCAGGGTCCCAATGAGACGTGTGAGTCCCTGTCTTAAAAGCAGAGACAGACAGAGAGAGCATGCCATCTTTCCAGCCTGAGCAGTGCATCTGTGTCTGGAAAGCTGACATGCTTTTCTTTTAAATGGAGAAAATAACAGGCCCAGAAGCACAGGGCGGGGCTGAAGAGATGGCTCAGTGAACAAGAGTGAGGACCTGAATTTGGATCCTAGCCCACATCAAAAGCTGGGATGGCTGCACCTGAGCCTGGAGAAACCCCAGAACTGTGGGGGGCAGAGGCAGGAGAATTACTGGGGCCTGCTGGTTGGCAGCTTAGTTCTAGGTTCTGTGAAGGCCTTTCTCAAAGGAATAAGACACTACTAGAGCAGGACACCTGAGGTCCTCTTCTGGTGACTTCCTTCTGTGTGCCTACGCACGCACACACAGACACACACACACAGACACATACACATAGACATAGAGACATACATACACATAGACACAGACACACAGACACATACCACACAGATACATACACACACACACAGACATATACACACATAGACACATACACACAGAGACATACATACACATAGACACAGACACACAACACATGCTGCACAGATACATACACACTGACAGATACGCATATGCTGAGACACAGACACATACATACATAGGCACATACACACACATATACACAGAGACACACACACATACACAGGCACACACAGACACAGATGTATAGACATACATATACAGACACACACATACACAGACACACATACAAAAAAAGAAAGACACACATAAGACACAGACACACAGACACACACACATACACACACAGACACCCCACCCCCACACATGCGAGGCCCATTTCAAAATGTGGGCAGAACACAGAACATAAAGAGAGGCTTGAAAGTCTAGGCCATTTGGGGGCTGTTTTGTGGTTCTGTTTTGTCCCCCAAGGGTGAGATCCAGTGAAAGCATGGATGGAGGGAGGCACACACTTGAAGCTGTGCTGTCAGTGGCTGGGGAGGGGGAGCGTCAAGGCCAAGGAAGAGAGTACTGTGGAGGGCTGTGTGAGGACACATCCACAGAGACATTGGTAGGCTGGGCTGAGTGGGAGGAATGAAAAGTGACTGAAGCTGGCTGGGAGGGTGCTGGGGTTATTTTTAGAAATGAGGAAGTCACTGGCAGGAGGTGTTTTGGCCAGGGGAGAGGACAGGAAGGGGAAGGAGGGGAGTAGATTCAGTTTAGGAGCGCAGACACCTAAGTGGTGTCAGTCAGCAGCAGGGGTCCCTGACCCTTAACCTCAAGTCTTCTGGAAGAGGGTATTTGGTGGCCTCACTCTCTCTGAGGTTCTGGACTCACTGGTAAGGAGGTTGGGCTTTCCATGTGTGCCTCCTGGTGACCCCTAAAGCTTGGGTGTTTTGGGAGTTGTGGGGTTGCCATGAGCTGGTACTTAGAGACAACAATGGCAATGTCACCTTGCCAGCCAGTCCCCCTCTGTCGGTCCTTTAGCCTTCAGAGAAGCTGCAGAGAAGCAAGCATATCCTTAGAGGCTGTTCCCAGGAGGAGTCTTCACACAGACCCAGTAAGGCCTGCTCCATCTTCCCTAAGAAAGACTCCCTCATCCTTCACAGCCCTGCTCAGGCTCCAATGGCAGAGTTAGAGCCCAGCCACAAGACCAGGGGAGACATTCTGGCTCACAAGGCCAAGCAAAGCTCTGCCTGGGAGAAAGTAGAGACTTATTCACCCTTCCCCTGAGAAGGGAGCTGCCTGGGTACTGATGACTCCTGAATCCTCCATTTACCAATTCTGGACCCTTCATTCATTCCACAGGGACAAACACTATGTGATTTTAAATTTTAGAATCGGGTTAATTCTAATTTTTAGGTGAGCGAGACAGTTCTAGGAAGAAACAAATTACAAAGGAAATAAGATACACTGATTCAGTCTTTTCAACCAGTGAGTGTGCCGCTATGCTAGAGTGACCGACCACAGCCCTGACAGCTCAAGGACCAGGGCGTTGCTGAGGGTGGCCGTGCTAAACACACACACTGCAGGAGGAGCTATACCTGGGTGTGGGAACTTGAGGCATCGTTCCAGAGGAAGTGATGTTTCAACTAAGGAAAAAGAGAAGCCCAAAACTGTCCAAGAGGGGAATGAGACTGCTGTGGACCATAGGAACACCAGGATCCAAGGCCTAATGGGATGGGTGCCAGCTCCACCATGGCACCAGAAGACCACTCTTTTAAAGGAACCAAGTGTTCAAAGATGCCGCCTCAGTGGGACTCAATTGGAAGTGTGCTTAGAATCACTTGGGAACTTAAAAAAAAATTCCCAAAACAAAACCCAATGCAGTCCTCAGGCTCCACCCACCCTCTGACATTCTGATTTGCTGGGTTGGAAGAAAAAAGTTTGAGCATTGGCATAATATAAAGACCCCCCATGACGCTGGCTTGCTGTGCTGGCTAGGTTTGTTTGTTTTGTCTTGTGTTCAATTTGACATCATCACGGGTCATTTGGGAAGAGGGAACCTTGTGGGGGCGAGGGATGCCTCCATCAGAGTGGCCTGTAGGCAAGCCTCATTTTCTTTAACTATTGGTGAAGGAAGACTCAGCCCACTATGGACCATAGAGCCCTCCCCGGGCAGGTGGTCCTGGGACATGCAAGAAAGGAGCTGAACGCCAGGCGGGAGAGCCACACAAGAAGCAGTATTTCTCAGTGGTCTCTGCTTCAGTTTCTACTGAAGTCAGATCCCCTCTCTGACTTCGCTCAAGGATGCACTGTGATGTGGAAGTGTAAGCCAAATAAGCCCTTTCCTCCCCCAAGTTTCATTTCATCTTTGTGTTTGTCAGAGCAACAGAAAGTAAATGAGGACAGGTGCAGGCTGAATCTCACAAGTCACCTCTGGTGTGTTTGCAGACTTCTGCTGGCTCACTGGCTGGTTGGTCTTCCATGGAGCAAGAACAAATTTAGGGTGGCAAGCGGGGAAGAGCAGTGGGTTTTAGGGTTAGTCTGCCTGGGTCTGAGCCCTGGCTTTCTCTCTGGAGGGACTACTATCCCTTCTCCTCTTTTCCCATCTCTCTGTGCTTGGCCACCACCTCGAACCAACACCCCTGTGCCTCTCCTGATATCAGTCTTATCCTTGTCCCCATCCTACGGGGGAGTGGGAGGGAGAATAGACCTCTTGTATAGGATGCAGGTGCTCCAGGCTCTACTCTAGGCTCAGGTAAGGGTTCCATTACTTGGTACTTATGCTCTTCTTTTCCATGCCTTTCACACCTCTTTGTTTCTGCATTAAAGGAGCCCCACCCTTTGATGCTCTCAGCCTTTGCTTCCCTTCCTGAGATGTCTTCCTCACTTGTATTAAGTTCCTCTTCTTGTTGATACGTCGAAACACAAGATAAAAGCAGCATAAGGTAGGAACGGATCCTTTCGGCTCCTGGTTTGAGAAGGTGTACTCCACCGTGATAACAGAGGTGTGAAGCCACTGATCGCAATGTGTCCACAATCAGGATTCGGAGAGAGATGAATGAGTCTAAACGCTCATTGGCTTCTTCCTTCCCCCTTTCTACTCAGTACAGGCCCCAGGCATGCAATGGTGCCTTTCCCAGTCTGGGTAGGACTTTCCTCCTCGGTGTCCAGAAAGGCTCTCACAGACACATCCAGAAGAATGTGTCCTAGGTGGTTCCAAATCTGGCAAAGTTGCTAATAAAGATTAACGGTTAAACCGCCTTTTCTGTCGGAATGCCCTACGATCCTTCCCAAAGCTTAGGGGTGACCCCCAGGAAGTTTATTACGTAAATTACGGGCACTTGGCTCCTACCATTCTCTGTAGCCCCTGCCCTGTGTGCCAACACATGTGCCTGGGAGTGGTGAGCAGAGACTGCACCCCGCCCCCCCAGGCCTAAAGGCCCCAGCACTCAGCAAGTGAGGAATTTGTAATTTGCTAGGAGACTAGAGTTCCTGAAGGGACACTCTCCACGTGGAAGGCCATTTCAGCTACAGGTTTGGAGACAGGGCCTCAAGTTTTCTTCTGGCTTTGTAGTGGCACTGAGACTTCCATGGGGGCCCTGTGTAGGAAATGGGGAGACTGCTGTGTTGTACCTGTCTTTTCTTTGTCACCTACCCCCAAGTCTTTGTGTCCCTCACCATTTTTCTCTCTTGAGATTAAGTCTTACTAGATAGCCCTGGATGACCCGGAACTTGGTTTGTAGACCAGGTTGGCCTGGAACTGGCAGGGGTCCAACTGCCTCTGCCTCCCAAGTGCTGGAGTTACAGATGAGAGAGAGCCACCATTTTTTTTCTCTTCCAGTTTGTGTGTGGTTTTAGCCCAGATCTTGTACCTCTTTGTCTTTTTAGTGGTGACATTTCCAGAGGCTCCTTGACAATCTCAGAGACCCTGGAAGTCTCAGGCGTTAAATTGCCATCCCAGTTTCTTCTGCACTTTGATCCTCTAGCTGGGGTCTAGTGATGGTCACGGCCTTCAGGAGGGGTCAGAAGGGGACAGAAAATATCAAGAGCATCGCCGTGTGCTTCTGTTCATGTGTCCCTGCATATTTCCACTCTTTGGCAAGAGTCCAGTCTCAATTATGAGTGTGGAAGACTTGCCTGGGCATGTCTGGAGGGAAGGCTGGCCAGGAGCCTATAGGCTTGAAGACCAACTCGATCCTTGAAGGAAGTGCTTGGCTTCTATAGCAAGGTGAGCTGGGCTCAGACTAGAGGTCTGAGTTGTGGGGGAAAGATCTCCTGTGAGCACAGATGAATATTGACCATGGTGGTGGCCACAGTAGTGGCAGGTAAATGAAAAAAAGAAATAAAAAGGACATGACTGTTCCTGGGTATGGTCGAGGAGAGAGTTTATTGTAGACACGAGGGAGAGCACAGCCAGAGGCAGAGACACCTGCGAGAGTCCAGAGTGAAGGCTATCCTGAGCCAGGCCTTGTGAGGAGAGGGAGTAAGGGGAGGGAGAGTCAGGCGACCAAGAGACCAAAGAGACCAAAGACCAGGGTAGCCAAAATGGCTGGACTATATAAGGAAGGACAGCTGGGGGAAGGGCAGCCCAGCCTCTGTGCTGGGGAAGTCTAGGGTAAGGGCTGGGCTATGCCAGCCGGGAGGACTCTGTACTAGGTGGGGACTGAGGGATACTGGGGGAACCTGGAGGCTAGTGTTTGCTTTGATATGTTGATGGGTGCTCTAGTCAGCAGTTGTCCCCGCTTGAGACGGAGCAGTAGGCAGCAACTATTCGACTGTCTCTGAACAGTTAGAAGACTGGAATCCTGTTGAAGCCTTTTTCAGGCCGCACCCCCCCCCCCCCCCATCTAGGCCAATAGCAGAAAGTATTTTGAGATTTTCTATTTTGTTTTATTATTAATATTTAAAGTGACTTTATGTGTGCGTACAGATGTTTTGTCTGCACTCATGTCTGTGCACCACATGCATGCCTGGTGACTGTGGAGAGCAGAAGAGGGTGTCGGATCCCCTAGAACTAGAGTTACAGATGGTTATGAGTCACCATATGAGTGCTGGAAATTGAACCCGGGTCCTCTGGAAGAGAGCAAACAGTCAGTGCTCTTAACTGCTGAGCAGTTTCTCTAGTCCCTAGATTTTTATGTTTTAGAGACAAGGAAAACAAAGCTCATGCCATGAGCTGCCTTTGGAGTCCCCATCTGTCTGCGCTGTGACTCTCTGGGGACTTCCAGAAATGTTGGGTGGGGTTTGGCAAGGGATGATTCAGAGCCTGCCAAACATGCGCTGCTATTGTTCTCGCTCTTAGACTGGCAGGGTCTGCGGAGTCTCAGGTTACAGTCAGAAGGTTTCCACCCTCAGCCTAGTGTGTTATTTCTTCAGCCCTTGCTTGGGAATAGGTATGGCTTTCTCTAACATACTTGTTTAGAATGTACTTCCTGTCCTGGCTTCTGGTCCACTCTTTTTCAGTTGGCACAGAACCTGAACCATAGGATAAAACAAACATTGAAGTGTCATAGTTGGCCACAGCTGAACATGGTTAGCATCACAGCCTCTGGTTTGTAAGGAAAATCTGATCCGTGACAGTGTGTATGCAAAAAGGGAACTGACTCCCCATCACCCCATATCCCCCTCCACCCCCGTCCCTAACCAGATAGGTCAGTGACGTGTACTTTGTGTCCGAGTGTTTATTTATAGGTCACTAGGTAAGAACTGGAACCCCCTTCTTTGCCTAATTCCTGTTACCAATAGAGGCAGCACTCCGAAGTTACCCAGAAATGCTCATCGGTGGCTTGGGACACCAGGTTCACAATAAAACAACGGGAGAAGCCACCACGCCCATGTGTGGCTAATTTTCCCTGTTCCTTTGTTATGACCTGGAAGTGCACTGCTGGACACATTAGGTATGGGACGATGAAGTCATGGCCAGAAACACAGCTTTCTTTAATTTTCAGGTTGTTAGTACTTGGCAAGGCCTCTGCCTCTTTCCATCCCCACCCCTGCTGGATTTTTCTGGAAGCTTTCAAACTTTCCTCCAAATCCTATACATGTGCGCGCGCGCGCGCACACACACACTCACACGTGGCACAGTCACACGGGGCACAGCAAGACACACTAGCGTGTTGTTTCCTCGACTTCGGGAACCCCTTCTCCCCAGGATCAGTTTGTGACTCCCAGTGTGAAATGCTCCTTCATGCTTCTTCCTATGAAGTCTGATGCCAACGCTGCAATACTGTTTATATATACACACAATATACCTGCCTTTGGAGTGTACATCACCCTTCCATTGCCTTCTGTCTTCTTCCTCAACACCTAGCATCACCAATGCTCATTCAGACAAGAGCAACAGCCTGATGGGTTCTTTATTCCCTACCATTCCCCAGTTCCGACTTCCTATGGTAGCCAGACTGAGCTTCGAAATGCTCCCCAGTTCCTGCTGCCTCCTACTGCAAAGTGGAAGCCAACTCCCGCTCTTCCACTGGCCACCCATCCCCCTTCAGTTTTTCCTTTCTCACCCACGTGGCCCTGGCTGCTAATGACATCCTAAGGCCCTGACTCTGGATTTCCGCTCCGGCCTCTTGCTGTGTCTGGATGCCTTCTCCACTCTACCTGTCTCCTCTGGCAGGTGTCAGTTTGGACCTAAGGACCACGGTAGAGAAGTCCCCGTGATCTTTCTTTCTAAAGTGGGCAACCTGGGCTAGACCCTGTTACAAACGCCCCATTTTTGTGCCCATATGAAGAGGCTGGAGAGGGAACTAGCTAGAGCAAAAAGAACTGTGAATTCGCTGGCGTTCGCATATGCTAATTAACGCCTGGGTAGAAAGCGTAGGGGCACGAGCAGATGTCAGTACACTCTACCAGTGTGACCTTGGTGCCACAGGATGACGAAGGAATGAAATGGAATCCCCACAGCTAATTGAGAGGTGCGTTCCTGAACAGACAGGTGGAGGTCTGGGCGAGAGAATCAGCTGTGTGGAGGGGCTGGTGATGAGGATGAAGGATGAATGGGCGGGAGGAAAAACATCGAGCCCTTGTAGAGTGTGTCTTGGGCCACGTGAAAGAAGTGAAATTACTTCTGAGATATGAAAACAAAGCGTTTTCACTCTCAGGAATCAATCAAGATGCTCCTAGTTCACTGACTCAATGGGATCGTGGTTTCAGGAGAGCCCCAGACAGTCTAGAACAAAGAAGTCTTGCTCAGCTTTGCATTTCAAACTCGATTCCCCCCTCCTACCCTGCCCACCCCATTGCTGGTGAATGGTTAATATTCTCAGAGCCTGGTTGCTGAGAGAGAGAAGGCTTCCCATGTTTCAAGGAGATCCTTTGTCTCTATCTAGACGTGCCGCTTGGGCATGCGAGCATAAAGGAGTGTGTTCAGCTGCAGCGCTGAGAACATAGGATTCAAGAAGAAAGGCACGCGGGCCGGGAGGACCATGAAGAAGACTGCTTGATGCTGTCTACTTGGCAGGAGGCTCAGAAAGAATGGGAAGCAGAGAAGGTACCACGTGCCCCTCCCACTTGTCCAAAGCCTCCAGGTAGAATGGCAAGGAAGTAGAAACAGCCCTTCACAGGAAGTTGGAGGTTGAGGGTAATGCTTCACTTTACGTATGGGTCTCTATGACACTCTCAATGTGTATTTCCATGGCAGCCTAGCACTGTAGAAACACTGGCAAATCCTGTTTCAGCAGAGAAAGGCCTGTGACAGAGGCCCTTGCTTCCATGTAGCTTGTATATAGGTAAACTTTCTAAGCATTTGCTGGAAATATGTAAGGAGTCATGAGTCTGGACCAGGGGGAGCCCCTGACAGCATTTCAGAGTGGCGGTTCAGAGCTGGGCCCCCAAGAGAGGACACAGCTGAGTTCTAGGAGTCTGGTGACAGGGAGCAGTGAGCTATCCAGAAGCATTTGCTAGGCATTAGGCATTGTCCACATGCTGAGAACAAGTCATGTGCATCCCAAACCCAGCTGAACAAGCCACAGGGGAGGATGCGCCTCAGGGACAGCACTTTTAAGGGTTTTCATTCATGATAAGGTCAAACAAGCCCACAGCATATCGAGTGTGATCTGGTCTGCTGCTCCTCTGAGCTGGTTGGCTCACTTCTGAAGGGTTGTACGGTTGCGTCAGTTTATTGCACTCAACCCAAGTCTCACTCTGAGATTGAGACAGGCAAAACACTTCACACAGAGTAGCATGGTAAGCAAAATCCACAAAGGAGTAAATGGAGGGACCCGAGAATGCACTCTGAAGAAAGGGCATTCGGGGTGACACCCGGCTCAGGTCTCTTATGACCCCAATAGCAGATTTAATGGAAGGACACAGGGGCATGTGATCTCCAAACCTGGCAAACTGGGGCACATGCCGATCCAGGAGACTTCCTGAATTTGGTAACCTCCAAGCAGAAGCCAGGACGCTGTGTAGGAGACTTGGACATCTGTTTTGGTCACAAACCTGGACAACCTTCAAGTCCCCAGCCCACCTACCCTCACCTTAAGACTTGGTGATTGCTGAGTGAAATTCTAATTTTATGGTTGCTGACTCAGAGGCAGAGGAGGCTCTCGCTTTGAGTCAGAGCGCCCATGTGGAAAGACCTCGCTTCTTGGATCTGGCTTTGAGGCTGGCTCTACCACTCACCAGCTGTGTGCCTGGACCACTTCCTTCACCTCTCAGATCATGCTGTTCTTGCTGGTTGGATGGAGATGTTTACCCAGGGCTAGGTTAGCATTTAGTTCACCGATATAATAAAAAGTTAAGACGTGGCGGATCACGTGAGAAGTAGAGATTCATGCCACACCATAAAACTGCTTTACTGCTCACGGGTTTGTTTTCCTTTTCATCAGACCAGCTAGTTGCGTGAGAGAACGTTGTTGAGTTTCAGGCAAAGGTGAGATGGATGCTGATGGAATCTACCTTGGGACATCATCATAGGGAAGAAGATGGTCTGAGTTGGGCACTCGGGACTCACTGGGAGGAGAGGCAGGAGGATGACATCCGCCTGGGGCTGCAGATGGTCTGTCTCGTCTTACTCTATCCTTGAGTTTATACTCACAGCATAAGTTGAGCTGTGGAGGTGTTCACCCTCTTCCGTGTAGGGAGTGGTCCTGGACAGATCTGCCTATCCATCTCTGTAGGAGACATCTGATCTAGACCAGCTTGTGGCTGTGAAGTAGTCACAGGTTTCAATTAGTCTCAGCCTTAGCCTCCCACATGTGTCCTCCTAGTCCCAGCTTCATCTGGTCCAGCCCTTTCCCAATTCATCCGTCACAATCGGTTCTCTTTAGACTTCACAAGGAGGTAATGGGTTTCTGCCTCTCCTCAGGAGAGCATGAGTAAGGATGAACACAGGCAAGCCCACACTGCCGTGCTTGTGGGCTGTGGGCCTGAAGCTGACCCACACCATGTTGGGGTGGGGGAGGGGGAGATGAGAACAGGCCCACAGCCTGGCCCCTACACCCCCTCCTCTTGCCTTCTGGATGGAGGAAGTGAGTCCAGCCTGGGGCCTCAGCTGACTCAGTGGTTCCTGGAAGGTGGTGATGTCATCGTGACAGAGTGTTTCCCCTCCCCAGCCAAAGTCAAAAAGCTTTGAGTGACAAGAGTCTCTCAGGCACAGAGGTCTGAAGATCTCTCGGGATAGTCGGTGTTCACAGTTTGTGCGGCCACTCAGTGCCACCTTTGGTAGCAGTTCCCTTTCTCAGAGTTCCATAATCTTAAAATTATTTTACTTTTATCTTATGCTCATTGGTGTTTTGCCTGCATGTATGTCTGTGGGAGGGCATAAGATCTTGGAGATATAGACTGTTGTTAGATGCCATGCAGGTGCTGGGAATTGAACCCGGGTCCTCTAGAAGAACAGTCTCTCAAATGCTGAGCCATCTCTCCAGCTCCAGAGTCCCATATTTCTCATCCTCATTCCCATGACGATCCTGTACTCTGGACTTCTGGGAAAGTCTTGATGATATTTTGTTTGATGAGGGTCTCGTGTCTTCCAGATTGGCACGGTCTTGCTGTGTAGCTGAGGATGACTTTGAATTTCCAATCCTCTCGCCTCTACCTGAGGAGTGCTGGGGTTGGGGGATTATTGGCATGTCCCACCACACTGGGGAGCTAGCCCTTGGATTGGCACCTGCTAGGCAAGCACTCTGCTAACAGACCTACATCTGCAGCCCATCTTGATGATTTTTAACAATTTTGTGTCTTTGTTCTCTCATATGAGTAGATGCAGAGACTGTAGATTATCATCTTATGTCTGACCATGAGTGGGGGACTTTTGGGACCCAGAACTATCATGCCCTCTTAAAAACAGCCTGTGGTAATGTATGCCCTGTCTAGTCCTCCAGCTTCACATGGCCACATGTTTTCAATATTAATTGCTTAACGTCAGACTGTGTCCCCCCAGGCTGAGTGGGAAGTGTTAAGCCCCCATCTTTCCCTTGTCAAGGACTCTCCCATCACCGCATTGTTGAGTGTGTATCTGTAACAAGAGCAGGTGGGTGGGAGACCCGGCATGGTTTGCCCTGGCATCGGCACTGCAGTTCTGTGAGGCTTTAGGGAAACTCAGCTGGGCTGGTCAGGGATTCTTTACAAACGACCTTCCCCGCAACACACACACACACAGACACATACACACACAGACACACACGGACACACACACACACACACACAGATAGGGGGTGCACTAAAGACCTGGATACCTTGAGACCTTGTATCAAACCAGCAGGAATAAAATGGGTCCTTTGTCAACTAGAGTCAAGTCCTCCAGATCAACCTTGAGGGTTCAGGGAGTCCTGGCATCGGTTACATTGCCCGATGCTGCCCCCTGCAGGGAGATTGTATGCGCAGGGTTCCCGTGTCTTCCTAACCCCTTTGGCCGAATGGTGGTTCTTCATCACCTGAAGTTGTCAGAGAAGTTAATAGAGCATTAACGGGAAGAAAATTTGGCTCTTCTGAGTGAACTGGGTCACTGAGATAAATAGCAGAGGCAATGAGAATGATTGATGGACATTCAAGTTTCAGGTGGTTTGAGGAAGCAGGGATGTCAGAAGCGGGGACCAAAGTTGAGAGGACCATCTTACTTAAGTCAAGGCTCACGGCAGCTCAGGAGGCGGTTGGACTGCACTCCTGTTCAGTGCCCGATGGACCAGGGTCTTAGAAAGGGTAAATGATTGCCCGAGGTCATGAAGCTAGCAGAGGGTGGAGCTGGGACGCGAACTCTGTGACTGGATAGCTCTACTGTCACACTGGTGACATTTGGTGTTCTCATAGCTCTTGGCAAAGTACTCTGATAGAAAGGAACTTAGTGGTGAGATCGTTTAAGTTCTCAGTTCCTGGTTACAGTCTGTCACAGCAGGAAAGCCAGGCAGTGGGAACTTAGTAAGTTAGCTCGTCACATCACATCATGGGCACGCATGCTTACAACTCAGTTCATTTTCTCACTTGGATTCAGCCCAGGATCCAAAACCTAGGGAATGGTGCCACCCACAATGGACTGGGTCTTCCACGTATAATAAATAATCAAGGCAATCCCCCACAGACATTCCTACAGGCCAACCGATCCAGACAATTCTTCATGGAGCCTCTTGCCAGCTGATTCTAAATTGTGTCGACATCTAAAACTGATGATCGTAGAGGTCAGGGGCTCTCTCAGGAGGGATGTCCCTTTACGCCTGTGTGGACTAGGTGCTTGGGAACGGCAGTGAACTTTCAACAGTAAACTCTGTACTAAGAGTTTTTAGCTATGACCTCTGTAATGTGGCTAGAGGGATGCTGAGATCTTCCCAACTTTCTCAGCCTGGCCTGAAGTCTCACTATAGGAGAGGTGTTATTTGGAATAGGGTCAACTAAGTGGCTCTCTTATGAATGGACATGAAGTTCCTAAGTGGAAAGAATGGTGTCTTTATATTTCCCTGTCTAGAAGGAGCCTTCTTTTCAGCATCCATCTGGCCATGAGGACCCACCCAGTCTGTCTCTGAGTTTCCCTTGTACATTTGTCTCTTCTAGGTCTCATTGGGTCCTCTTCAGCTTGCTCCTGGTTGTGGGTCTTCACTGCATAATCAAACCTCAGTGTTTAGGCGAAGTCTTCGCTCCAGCCCCTGGCATCCATATATCCAAAGAGTCTGGAATGTTCAGATGGAAGCTCCACCCCAAGCCCTTTCCTCTGGATTTGCCTCAGTCCAGACTCCTCCCCTGAAAAGCTCACCAAATGATGACCCCCTCCCCAGAGATGCTCAAGACCACTCTCACAGGGTATTTAAACTGCCCCCCCACCCCAGAAAACACACATGTAATTTTCCGGTCTTCCTTTCCTATCTCCTCTCTGGGGGCCCGGAAAGTCAGCCTGGAGTGTGGAATCTATTAAACGTGGGCTTTTTCTAATTTGGTCTGATTGGGTCTGATTTGGATTGTTGTGTTGGCAGAGAGGTTTATGGGGTGCAGAAACTTTTTACTCAGGTCAGCAACAAAGACAACATTTTATCTGCAAATCTGATATTTTGCATTTTCTCCTAAAATCCTCCTGGACCTTGCTGAGGAAATGCGAGGATTCTTTAGAATTTGTCTCATTTTTATTTCCACCTCTCAGTCCAGTCCCAACTCTCTCTTCCCCCACCTTTCCCCATCACCTTCCTCCACCAAACTCTTTCACCTTAAATAGCGTTTACTTGCTTTGTTACCTAGCATGTTCCCCCCCCCCCCACATCTCCATGCTTCCCCGGCCCCCAAGAAAGTCCCACTACCTCTTTAGTGGACAATTGACTCTGCCTCAGTGAAGCCCTCTTTCGCTCCTACCAGCCGCTCCTAAGACAGAGATAAGTGCTTTATCTCGGTGTCTCCTCCTAAGTCTGGAGGCTCTGTGCACGAATGAATGGGTAAACAAAGTCAGCTGATGAATAGCTTCTCCAGTTCCGAGCGCCTGTTGCTCCTGAAGTACATACCCACCTAACTATGGCTGTATTTCCCAGCGTTGCTCTGCATGGAATGTGTGATGTGTGTACAAGTGTGTACGCCAGCTCTGCTGAGAAATGATATGATGAAGTTTGAACTTGTACAAGCAGACTAGTTTCAGAACACGGCCGTGGAGGCAAATGACTACCCAGGCAGCAGGGTACCACTTAGGCCAGCGGTTCTCAGCCTGTGAGTCACAGTTCTTTTGGGGGTTGCATATCAGACATCCTGCATATCAGATATTTACATTGTGATTCATAACAGTCACAAAATTACAGTTATGAAGTAGTAATGAAATAATTTTATGGTTAGGGTCACCACAACATGAGGAATTGTATTAAAGGGTTGGAGCATTAGGAAGGTTGAGAACCACTGACTTAGGCTTTGATGGATCTTACCAAAAAATGGGCTTACATACACCTCTCTTGTAAAACACAAACAAACAAACAAACAAACAAACCTCCTATCTAATGCTTCAACATAGAATAGAATCTTCATCCCCAATGAACAAAGAGCCGCTGAAGTTTGGGCCAGGAAGAACATTAATTCTTAAAGATAGACCTAACGGCAAGTAGAGAACAAGGTGGCAGGGTAGTGAGTGTTTTGTATAGATACCCTTCTCCAGCTTGTGATTTGACTTAAACATTTTCAGCGTTATGGCTTTTCCAAAGGCATACAAATTCACTTAGAATCTAGAGTTTTCATCTTGTCCTGAGCTAGCGCTGTGCAGCACAGGGCTGTCTCGGGATGCCGGGCCACAGCAGTGAGCTCTAACCCTCACATGGCCACTCGATGTCGAGGGCAACAATTAACGCTCTGGAGTGCTTGGCTGCTAAGTGTGGTGTTCAGCAGGCTCGTTGGATGAAGTGCATTCTCAGCTTCCAGTGTTTTCAACTTACGATGAGTTTACTAGACTGTAACCACATCATAAATGAAGGAGTATCTGCGTGTAATTATATATTTTCTTATGTGAAGTGATGAACCTGGGTTCTCGGACCTTGTCAAAGTGTTATTTACTCTTTGCACAGCTAGAACTATATAATCTTCATACCTACCATACACCCCTCCAGGTCAGGGAATGAACTGCCATGTGTCACCAACGTCCAATCCACCGACTCTGTGCACATTTTTAGGCTGTGTTGGCAATGCCCCCTTTTTCTTTCTGGACCAAGATCATATTCAGAAGTACATGTTGCCTAGTCCTTGTGTCTCTAGTTTTCTCCAGTCCGGAGTAGTTGTGTGAACTCTTGTTGTGGAATCCAGGCTGCCCTGGAAATGCTCTTGCCTCATCTTCCCAAGCGCTGAGGTTACAGGCATGTGCCACCACACTCGGCTTCTTCAATTCTTTTGTAGGCCTTGTGTTGTGTTGGACACTCCTGGATCTGTCTGGTGTCTTCTTGTGACCAGATATGGCCTGCAATTCACAAGAATATCACGGAAATGACAAAATGCTCTTCTCAGCAAATCACGCAAGGAGACCATGATGGGGCAACTCAGTCAAATGGCTGGTGCTGTTTATCTTTTTGGTTTTTTATTTTTTATCTTTAATTTTTCAAGACAGGGTTTCTCTGTGTTTCAGCTCTGGCTATCTGGAACTCACTCTGTAGACCAGGCAGCTGACCTCGAACTCACAGAGATCTCCCTGCCTCTGCCTTCTGAGTGCTGGGATTAAAGAAGAGTGCACCCTCACCACTTGCTTTGTGTTGTTTATCTTGATATCAGATTGCCTGGTGTGAAGCTGTCGTTTCCGACTTTAAAATGGATTGTAGTTTTGTGAGGTAGTATTCCTGTTTTGATCAAACTCCCACTTACCAATCTCGGTTTCTGTTGATCTCTCCTGCTGGAGTTAACTGCCAACGTGACAGCTGCCAAATGATTTTCCATTTCCATCACCCCCTTCTCCTCTTATTAGCTGGCAAACTACTAAAATAAGTGGCTTTTCTTTTTCGTATTTGTTTATATATGTTGAAATAGGAGCGGCGGGGGTGCGTCCCCAGCACCCCGGCCGCCTGCTAGCTCATGCCCGAAATAACAACACACAAACTGTATTCATTTAAACACTGCTTGGCCCATTTCTATCTAGCCTCTTCTAGGCTAATTCTCACATATTAATTTAGTCCATTTCTAATAATGTGTGTAAGCACCCCAAGGTGCGGTTACCAGGAAAATTCTAGCCTACGTCCATCCTGGGTCGGAGTTGCCTGGGAGAGCGGAGCCTGGCGTCTCTGCTCCAGAGAGCAGAACTGTTGAGTCTCTCTCTGGGAGCAGAGCAGAGTCTGAGCTCACTTCCTCTTCCTCCCAGCATCCTAATCTGTTTACTCTTCCCACCTATGTTTTAACCTATCAGGGCCAAGGAGTTTCTTTATTGCTTAACCAATGAAATCAACAGATTGATATATGACACTCCCACATCAAGTGACGAACCCTATTTTAGTCTGCAGATGCTATTTCATTGCCATTCTGCTTTTTTTTTTTTTTTTTTTTTTTTTTTTTTATGTTCCAATTGTTCCAGACATGGTGCGTCAAGCTCATTCGGATAAATTCTTAATGTTTCTACACTTCCCATAATTCTCAGCCGTTTCTTCTTAGCATGGTAATACAATCCAGGCTTCCCTATCTCTAAACCTAGGATCCTCTCTTTCTCCAACTAACCTCCCTTCCTTTCAGCAGAGGACGGTATTGAGAAACCAGTAACTAGCCCCTTTCTGTGTTCATTGTGACTGAGGTGTCATTGCTTCCCGTGGGTTGACTGGAAATACACATATTTATGTACAAACAGGCACAAATACACACACATCTGTAACTATAGTTATTTCTAAATCTACTATGTTTATGTTTTTAAAAAGTAGGTGGTTTGATTTCAATAGACTTAAATCAGTCTTTTTCCTCCTCCTCCTCTTTTTTTTGAGAGCGGGTTTCTCTGTCCTGGAACTCACTCTGTAGACCAGGCTAGCCTTGAACTCACAGTGATCTGCCTCCCTCTGCCTCCCAAGTGCTGGGATTAAAGGCGTGAGATATCATGCTGGCTCAATCAGTGTGTGTGTGTGTGTGTGTGTGTGTGTGTGTTTCCTTCATACATGAACTTTTTTTTATAATAGTTTTTGTCAAGTAACAACCCAGTCATATCAGCTGTGCCTTTTGTCTCTGATCCTTGTGTTGAGTACTTGGACACCAATAGGTTACACCATCAATGTATCTCTGTTTGGATCCCTTGCCCCTACCAGTGCCCTAGGGGAGTCCAGGGATAACTCCTCTATGCTAGGAGGGAAGGGAAAGGAAGGGAAAAGGAAAGAAGAGTTCTTTTTTTTTTTTTCCTCTAATCAGAAGCTAAAATGCAGCAGGAGATTCTGCGGATACTAGCAAGCGTTTGGTCAAGCAATACGTAATAAGAAAGTGTAAATAGATGCTCAGGCTTGTATGCATTACTGGTAATGATCACTGTCTTAGTCAATGCTATCTGGCAACTCTTATGAAGGAAAACAGTTCACTGGGGCTGGCTTACAGGTTCAGAGGTTTAGTCCATTATTGCTATGGCAGAAAACATGGCAGCACACAGTCTACCATGGTGTTGGAGAGATCACAAGAGTTCTACATCTGGATCAGCAGGTGGCAGGAAGAGAGAAACACTGGGCACCTGGCCTGGACATCTGAAACCTCAAAACCCGCCCCTAGTGATACATTTACTCAACAAAACCACATCTACTCCAACAAGGCCACGCCTCCTAATAGTGTCCCTCCCTAGTGACCAATCAGTCAAATCTGGAGTCTATGGGGGCCATCTATATTCAAACCACCACAGACATTGAATAGTAGATTAATTATTTATTTAGAATATTGAAGACATCCAGGCTTTGTCACACACGCACTTAGCACTCAGCATCCCAGCACTCAGGAGGCAGAGGCAGGTGGATCACTGAGCTTGAGGGTAACCTGATCTACATAGTGAGTTCTAGGTTAGCCAGGGTTATATATCGAAACTCTGCCTTAAAATAAAACATCGCAGATGCCATTATTCACATAAGTCCATAGATGGTGGAGCTGGAAATCCTAGGCTCAAGGATGACCAAAAGACAATTCCAAGTTCAAATTGGGTCTTAGGACAAAACTTGTCTCAATACCAGGGACAAAAATCAAAGCAGCTCATGCCCTGATGTTGAAATCAACAAAGAGTCAGCCTCACGCTAATGATTTTAGCCACCCGTGGGTAAAGCTACCATGAGCGATGACTTTTGGCCAGCTGTTGGATATAACCTGGGTGCTGTCCAAAGTCTTTCTCTGAAGCTGTTCATTCTTTTGACCCTACTCATGTTGATGTCTGCTGTTTATCTCTCGCACTGTTACAATTTCTCTCTGGGTTGCCTGCCAATCTGCTAAGCCAAAGAAGACAAAAGAAGGAAGAAAACGTATTAGCCATGATCAGAAGTTTATAGTGAGGGCCGAGGGGAGGGGACAGAGGAGATAGATGCCAGGCTGTTTCAACCCAGGGCTTCAGTGTGTTGAGAGGGGTGAGTGTGTAAGTCTGACACAAGATGTACCAGACAGAAGAGGTGACATTTAAGCTGAGACCTGAAGGGATAGCGGGAGTGAGCTAAAAAGGAGGCGTGGAGAGATTATGACAAGTGACATAATGGAAAGGGGAGAGACCATGGAGGACCCAGAGAAGGGCAGGTGGCTCAATATGGCTGAAATGTCCAGTCCAAGGGGGTTGTGGGATGAGTCTGGAGCACAAAGCAGAGTCTGGTTTTTCAGTAGTCTCAGGAGCCTGATTAGTTAGGTTTTCAGACTTCATCCTGGTGAGAGTGAGGCATCCTGAAAGTGTGCTAGGCAGATGTGCAGTACGATCACAATCCCGTTTTAGAGATCCTCTCTGACCATGTTAGTAAAACTTAAAGTTAGGGGCACAGTTCCCACAAAAATGCACGCATGTGGGACACCAGCCCCATTTTGGAGGGTTGGGCACGGCTGCCATCTCATTCAGGAAATCTAGCTGCAGATTTGGTGATCCCCAAAACTGTCTCTAGGTTTAAACAAGTCACAGAATTATGGTGATTTATAATTAGTTTTTATTATAGTAAAATATACAATTTGAAATAAAGGAAAAATGTATAAAGTAGAAGACACAGTTTTGTGTGACTATAGCCTTTAGGGAAATTCCCTTTAGCTTCAAGGCCCACAGTGTTTATTGAGGCTTCATTAGCTAGGTATTGTTGAGTGGATTTTTGTCTGTTTGGTTTGACTCAGTTTTCAAGTGCCTCCTGTTCCAGGGATCAGGCTATCTCATTTGACGGAAAGCTCCAACCCTTTAATCACTTAGTCTGCTTGTCCAACCTCAATCCCTATTCATCACGCAATAAACGAGGGACTCACAATGAATAATAAAGTCACCTCTGCCACTCTTGATTGTCAAGTTGGATGGGATCTAGATGATCCATCACCTTGAAAACGGATCTCTGGGTGTGCCGGTGAAGGGTTTTCTACACTGGGTTAATAGAGGTGTGAAGACCTACGCTGTGGTGGTTTCAATGAAATGTTCCCCATGTTCTTGGGCTTTGGCTTTGTTGTTTGGGGAGGATTAGGAGGTGTGGCCTTGCTGAGGAAGTGTGCCACTAGAGATGGGCCTGGGGATTCCAAAGCTTCCCACCAGCCCCAGGTCACTCTGTTCCCTACTGACAGCTTGAGATGTGAGTTCTCAGCTTCCGGCTGCCATGTCTGCTGCCTGCTGTCCCTGATGTTATGGACCCTAACCCACTGGAACTGGAAGCACATAAACTCTTCTACAAGTTGCCTTAATCTTAGTGTTTTATCACATTGGTAGAAAACTAATTAAGACACAGCCTAGCTGCGGGTGGTGCTATTTTATGGGCTGGTCTTCCAAACTGAATGACAAGAAGAAAGCCAGCTGACACCAGCATTCATGTCTCTTCTTTCTGACTATGGATGCAGCATGCCCAGTCGCCTAATGTTTCTGCTTCTGCTACCTTAATTCCTTTGACTTGGTGAATGGTACCCTCGAACTGCAAACTTTTCTTATGTAAATTACCTTTGCCAAGTATTTTGCCAAAATAATTGTTGTAGAATAGTAGTTGAAGATGTGTTACATTTGTTTATGCTGTGGAACGTTTGTTTAATGATGGAAAAGATGTGTTGCATTTTTTTATATTACATTTGTTTAACTCTGTGAAGCCGTGTTACTTTGCCTGTCTAAAACACCCGATTGATCTCATAAAGAGCTGAGTGGCCAATGGCTACGCAGGAGAAAGGATAGGTGGGGCTGGCAGGCAGAGAGAATAAATAGGAGAAATCTGGGAAGAGAAGGAGTGACAGAGGGAGAAGGAGAGAGGACACCAGAGGCCAGCTATCCAATAAGCCATGCAGTAAGAGGTAAAGAAAGGTATATATAATAGAGAAAGACAGAAGCCCAGAGGCAAAAAAAATAGATGGGATAATTTAAGAAAAGTTGGTAAGAAACAAGCCAAGCTAAGATTGGACATTCATAAGTCAGAATAAGACTCCGTGTATTTATTTGGGAGCTGGGTAGTGGGCCCCCAAAGAGCAAAGAGCCAAAGAGAAAAACAAAGCAAAACAGAACAAAAAAACAAACAAACCCAAAAAACCCAATAGCAAGCAATGAGAAAGCTACCTTACGTTCCAGAGGTTAGAGATTTCTTTCCAGGAAGCCCATAAATTCAGATATCTCTTTAAGTGAGCCTGGATTCCTTGCAACACTCTGTGGTTTAACAATTAAAATGGATGAGAACAAGTCTGGAAGCAGGAAAAATTATTAGGAGGTGGTTGCTGACAGTGAGTGTTGGAGGCTTAGAGTAAGGAAGAGAAGATGGGGTTGGAAGAAGTCCAAGGATTTCAAATGCATTAAGGGTACAGTATCAGGTCATGGTGGTTGATTATGGAATGACAATGTTGAGAGATGGGGAGGAGTCAAGGATGGGTAGGTATTGGGTCTGGACAAATGGTTGACTAGGGGTACAACTTACCAGAAACACCTCTGACTTCTTAGTTTGTCAAGCAATCATCGTAACAAAATGCTTGACATGTAGTAAGCCTTCAGAAAATACCTATTGAATGAAGAATGAGCTGATGGACCTATCGTCCAGCAAGAGAGGCAGTAATTGGATCTAAACGGCTGCAAAAGAACAGTCTGGGCTCAGAAACTGTTATCTGCTTCTAAACTGGCCCTAAACGAGCTCACCCATCTCCAGCAACTGGACATTCTCAGCAGTGGGATAATTCCCAGATTTTTTTTTTAAGAATGTGTCTGTGCGTGGGAAGGGAAAGGGCTTCGTAAGCTGTGAATTTTACTGTTCATTTGAAAACTAACCAAACATAATTCTCGCCTGGAGGGACTTGGAAGGGAATTTATGTGTGCTTAAAATCGAGTCGGTGTTATGGTTTAAACATGAAGTGTCCCACCAAAAGAGACCTTGGCACCCATCTGACAATGCAATTGAGAGGTGACTGTACCATTAGTGGCTCAATTCACTGGGCTAACAGGAGATGGGGTTTGGTTGGAAGAAGTGCTATCACAGGGTAGGGTGGAGGCATCTATTGTTTTGCTCTGTTTTGTTTTTCGAGACAGAGTTTCTCTGGATAGCTTTGGAACGTCTCCTGGAACTCACTCTGCCGACCAGGCTGGCCTCCAACTCCCGGAGATCTGCCTGCCTCCACCTCCGGAGTGCTGGGATTAAAGGCACGTGCCACCACTGCCTGGCTTGGGTGGAGGCATCTTTGAAGGGTATTTCTTGCCCATGGCTACTTCTTGCCCGTTTTTTCTTTTCTTCCTGTATACACAAGGTAACCACATTTTTTTTTGCCCACACCTTTTATTATAATATTTCTGCTTTGCCACATACCTAAAAGCCAGTGGGCCACCCAAACATGACACCCGAGAGACTATGTCCTGGTTGCATCCTGATACTTCAAGGTCTGGTGTCCACTTCCCCCGAGGCTGCTCTGAGCTCTACACCTCTGCAGGAACTCGCTTTTGCAAGCTGTGCCTTCTCCCTGCACGGATCATATATCTTGTTTGTGGCATGAGCTTTCTATTACGCTATAGGCATTTCACTTCCTTAAGTAGACCGTAATCTCTTCCAGAGCAGCGCTTTCGTCTTTGCTCATTTTGTCTCCTTCATTTTCCCGCTTTTGAATCTTAGCACAGTGCCGTTTCTGCAAATAGCACTTACTCAAAAGAACAAACAATAAACAAACAAAAAACCAAAAACCAAACCCATAAAACCAAAACCCACCAAACCACACACACACACCACACAACCCCCAAGGATCGATTGTTATTTTACCTATTTTTGCCTCCTGAAAATTGCCTTGTAGTCATGAGCTGAACTTAGCCTCCACGAGGTTGTAACAGCATGTTTATCCTTTTGTGCGTTTATCTAGCAACCCCGCAGTGACTCACATCCCTGAATGAGAAGTACAGCCTTATAAGGAACACTGCAGAGGGCACTAACTCCAAGGAACCTGTCACCTCTCAAGGCATCTCTGGAACTCTGATTTACATCAGCACCAGAGCTGGACGGGCAGAACTTTGCACCTCTTGGGAGGCAGTAATTTTGGCAGCAGGGAAAGTCATCTTGGCCATGTGTGGTGGGTGTAGTCACCTGGATAGGGGCTGAGTGTGGACAGGGATGTTTAGCGCACACATAACCAGATGGGCATCTCTAGTGTGCCAGGCACTTTGCACTTACTGTCTTAGTCTTAATCTTGTCTTTGACCCTGCAGGGCCAGGGGCGTTAGTGAAATCCTTTAATCTCAACTTGGAAGGCAGAGACAGGTAGATCTCTATGAGTTCAAGGTCAGCCCTAGCCTACAGTGTTGAGTTCCAGACCAGCCAGTGGGCCTGTGAGACCCTGTCTTGGAAAAGAACCAGGCGGGAAGAACCTATCTGACATTGTACCTCGCAGGGATGAAGGGTATAGATAGATGTTTTACCTAAAGACCATAAAGCCAAGAACAGGGATATTCATACTGGTGGGGGAAGGGGTTATGTGGAGAATGCAGAAATCCCAGATGATCTGGGATGATGGATCAGATCCTGCAGCTTAGACAAGTACAGGCAACCAAGGCAGGCCAAGTCTGGCACACTGGGGACCCATGAGTGGGGTGAAGATGGTTACTGAAATCCCCAAACAAAGGAGTTGCTTTTATGCTGTTAACCGTTCTATTCATGTCTGCTAAACATTCAGACTTATTCTAGAAAACTCTGAAGATACGCAGCCAGACAAAGAGCAAAGGAAGCCTCTAAAAAACGTCCCTGTCCTCCTCCAGGTCTCAAGGTTTACAGAGACAAGGCCACGAGCAGATCAGTGTGTGCCGGTTTATTTATAGAGCTTGCTCCTTCCTCCCACCCACTCCCCACTCTGCTTAGTTAGAGAGAGGCCTTCAGCCAGGACATTCCCTTGCAGCCTACTCCTGCTGCTATATAAAGAAAGTCTGCTCTTCTCGGGGCTGGACCAGAAGGTTCCTTATCTCTTTGCAGCAGGACTCTAACGGTCTGCCCCATTGGCAGGGGCTCTGAGGTCTCTGGCTGCTGCTACCAGGCCCTCTAGCCCCCATGTGGCTGTCTTCTCTGGTTCCCACTGAAATTTGGCCTGCATCACTCACTGAAACATCAAATACAGGAAGTTCTTTGCCTTTTTCCTTAGAGGACAGGTGCCAGACAGCCAAGATGAACTTAATGGGCTTGGCAAAGGTGGTACCTGTGTTCGGCATCCTGTGTAGGCTCCATGGTCAGTACTGGTGAACTGAAGCAGCGATCCCAACCCCTGTTCTTTCAGCCTCTACCTCCATCTCTCTGGCTTTTCTCATTATTAGCACTTGGCTTTGGGTCCTCAGTAACCATATAGTTTCCACAGGCAAAGGTTTTACATGGCTGGTAGCCTACTGAATCTTGGTACCAGAATCCTGGACTGGACTTTTCCATTCACAGAGAGTAGACCAAAACAGTCATACTTTGAGGCAGAATTGTCTTATTGGTGCCAGTTAGGACAGAGGAGAGGCAGGAAAGGCAGGGGAGAGGCTAAGGAGGCAGGGGAGGCAGGGGAGCATCCAGAGATGTACAGGTCTTAAATCAGATTGAGCGCCTGTGCGAAATTCTAGTTTCTCTACTGAAGAGGAAGTGCGATCTCAAGCAAGTTATGTAAGCTCTTTGAGGTTCAGTGTTATCATCTTTAAAATATAGGATGTGACATTTCTATCTTAGGACTGATGCAAAAATGAAGAGGCCATGTATAAAGTGCTGGAAGCAGGTATTGAATGGTACCATGTAGTTATCAAGCTATTACTATAATGGTTCTTACTTAGTCATTTGGATGAGAGCGGGCCAGAGGCTTCTCTTTGAGTGAAAATTCAGTAGAATCTTTTTTTTTTTTAAATCTTAGTTATAAAAACCAAAACAAAATCGCAAAAATCTATCAAAGCAAACAGTACCTGCTTCCTTTGATGTTTTAATGGTGTTTTCAAGTGCTGAAAGAATCCTTCCAAACCAACTTTTGGGTTTTGAGTTGGGCCTGGTCTATCTCTCTGCTGGATATTTGAGACGTATATAAACCTCATCTGAAGAAGTCAAGTCTGCACTTACTGCTTGGTCAGAATTTAGTAGCGAAATATTCCTAGGGGTCTGGGGATACAGCTCAGAGGCAGAGGGTTTGTCTAGTATGTATGTGGCCCTAAGTTTAATCTTCAGTAAACTTACACACACACACACACACACACACTTTGCATAAAAAAAACAACCCAGTAATATTTAGAAATTGTTAGGGAACCTTATCCAGAGAAAAGAAGGGAGAAAGCACACAAAAAGAAATGAAGAGAGAACAACCACAGCCTGAGGAGATTAAAAGAATACTCACAGACTATTTTGCACAATCCTGTATTCGTAAGTTTCAAGTATGCTAAAAGACCTAACCAAAGATGGCTTGCTGTGGTCTGGATCCTGTGAGGTCGTGTCTCGGTCACTGGGATGTCTAACCTGGTAAAAGTGTCTCAGTAAAACTGGGAGCCTTAGTGTATGCTGAACAGCCTAACAACTGATTTATGATGACCCCTTGGGCCACACAGTGTCTACTATAAGGGCTAAAGCTTACCTGTTAGCCCCGCTTATCCAAGGACAGACAGCTTCCTGGAATGCTGGGAGCTTTTGTTCTTGTAAGATAACAAGTTACACATTTTCACTTCAATAAACGAGGTTGGTTGCCCCGACTGCACAGGATGTGTTTGGTCACTTATAGGCAGGAGAGTTGTAGACACAAAGTTTGGTAGGATGTATGATTGCCCCTGGTTGGACGAAGGAGCAAAGTACTTAGCCTGGTGGGTTTGGCCTTTGTAGGAACCTAACTGACATAATTGAGCACCACTCTCTGAGAATCTCAGGTACAGACCTGGCCAGTGTCCATCTTTCTGCTATTTGATAAAGCTTGCTTTAACTGGGTAACTGTGGAAATGGTCTTTCTCCTCACAATTTTCAAGGATTAACACTACTTCACTGGGGTGTGTATGTGTGTGCAAACTATAGGCTAATAATGTTAACAGCCATTCATGTCAATGTGCTTCAAACTCAATAAAAACTTCTAGTTCCCCGGTGAGCTTCCCTGACACTGGCAAACTTCTACTGCTATTGCTGCAGGGGAGGCTCTGTGGCTTCTTTGGGAGAGGACAATGTAAGCTCCATGCTTAGAAGGTCCCTGGATCCTCCCCCACCCCACCCACCGTGTGCCTCTCCCCTTGATTGGCTGTGTTCTGTATTCCTCCAGTATAACAAACCATATTTACAACTATAACAGCTTCCAGGGGATTCCGTGAGTCCTAGTAAATGATTGAGCCTAAAGAGAGTCCAGGGATCCTCCTTACTGTGCAAAACCTGATATACTGGATACTGTCTGGAAATGCAATTCACTCAAACTGACTCATACCATAGTCACACTCCTATTCAAGATCAGGTTTTTTACTTTGTTATCTTGTAAATTAGGAGAAACCGCCACAAAATGAGCAGTTCATATGGAAGGAGGAGGAGGTGGGGGGGGGGGAAGAAGAGTGCAGGGGGGGGAGAAGGGGGGGGAGAAGGGGGGGAGAAGAGATTGATAGAAGGGAGAGCCTACAATTCAAGCGCATATTATAAAGCTGTGGGAAACATAGCTTAGAATAAGCATTGGAGTGGTAGGATTACAGTTTGGATGGAAAGGTATCCTGGCAGTGGGAGCCAAGGAACACCACAAAGTCACACCACACAACAGATCTCACACAAGAGGTTTATTGGAAGGGAAAAAAACCAGGTGGGTGGCTGCCTCTGCTTGGGTGAGAAATAGCAGGGAACTGAACAGAAGGTGAGGTTTATATAGAGTTTCTTGGGAAAGGGGGTGGAACTTTTCAGCGTGAAGCTTCCCAGGGTGGGGATTGATGGGATTTCAAGTCCGGAGCTTGGAGTTTTTACTCTGTAGTGCGGGGCAGGGTCCGGCTGTCGGGGTAGTTAGAGGGTTCTGGGGGGAGAACTTGGTAGTTGGAGGTTCTCGGGGGAGAGGCCTGGCCACTCATGTCTCTCTCGAATGGCTTACATGGAGAAATCAGAATTGTCAATCATGTGGGCCTGTTTTCTTCAATGGAAGGAAATGTATGGCATCGAGTCACCTGGAAAGCCAGGGTGAAAAGTGGTCGATTAATCTGGTGATTCTTCGATGTTCTATTAGGAGACAAACTGTGCCTAACTCCCCCAGTTTCCTGAGCATCGTTCCGGCCCTGGTCCTGCACTGACTAGAGCACCTTCCTATGAAAGGGGTCCATGTGCTTTGCATCCTCCAATAGAGTCTATCCTTATGTTTATCACAGCCCCTTCCCTAGGTTCTAGCCCTGAGCTCTGAGTGTCAGTCAATAGAAAGGTCACAGGTCGCAAGTTCTACTTTATTTATTTATTTATTTTGGTTTTTCAAGACAGGATTTCTCTGAGCCTGTCCTGGAACTAGTTCTTGTAGACCAACCAGGCTGGCCTCGAACTCACTGAGATCTGCCTGCCTCTGCTTCCTGAGTGTTGGGATTAAAGGTGTATGTCACCTCCGCCCGGCTTCTGGAGAGATGGTTCAGCCATTAAAGGCTAGGCTCACAACCAAAAATCTACTGTTTAAATGTGTAAGAAAAGTGAACCAAAGGATCAGCCCTGAGCTTGGCGCCTGCAAAGATGACACTGTCATTCTTAACCCTTCCCCAGGACCGTCCCCCACCCCCGCCTCATGCTGGCTGTGAGGCTCGCGGGGGTAGGGGTCCCCAAATAAAACTATAATTAGGAAAATGATGTGGGGCGTCTTGGGGTTGGAACAAAGCAGGAAGGTCAGGAATAGATCAAAACTTATTGAGAATCTGGCTTTTGGTGGTAACAGCATTTCAAACCATTGAGAGAAAATATGCATTATTCAATAAATAGTGTTGAGATGAATGAGTGGGAGGCCGTCTGGAAGAACATTAGGTTGCATCCAGACTTTACTTCTTGTATCAGGGTCTACACCAGGAGGATCCAGTGATTTAAATTTTTAAAAATGCTGGAAGGAACTATGGGAGATTTATAATCCAATGAGCATGGGAATGGGGAAAAAACTTCCAAGCGTGACATTCACCATAGAAGCCATAAAGAAAAAAATAATAATTACTGGTGACATTACATATTATGTGTGGAAAAACTAACAAAAACAAATTTAAAAGAGTAATGTCAAGCAAGGAAAAATATGCCAATATTCTTGATAATAAAGACTTTCCAGAAAGAAAAAGGTACTATTCTTTGAGAAGAAAATGGGCACAGGATATAAACAGAGGTCATAGAAAAAGTGTAGAAACACAAAAAGCTGGTTATGTTACTCATAATAAAAACAGGAAAATAAAACAAGGGAAATAGCACTTGCCAGTTTTAATTACCAAATTGACAAAAGAAATTGTAATCATTTCACTGACGCGTGGTAAAGAGAAGGCCTTGTGTTGCTGATGGGGCGTGAAATCTGGGTCTTCTAGGGGTGCACATACAATTATAGATGCATGGACCCCTGTCCTGTCCTCCAGGTAAGGGGATAGCATGGGGAGGCTGTCTGCCACGGGCTTGCTGGGGAGGGGCAGTACTAGATCTTGAACTTAGCCAGTCTGTTCAGAGATGGTAGGACATTCTGTTTATCACCGTTCATGTGCCTACAGGTGTGTGCCTATTTGCATGTATGATGATAGGCCTTCATCGTCAGCTTGTTTGTACTCAAGAGAGGACGCGTCTGTGAAGGTGTTTCCAGGAAGGGTTACTAAGCAGGGTGTGAGCACCACTGCCTAGGCGTGTGTGTGTGTGTGTGTGTGTGTGTGTGTGTGGTGTGTCCCCTGATGGAATAAAAGGGAAAGAGGAGAATGCCTGTGAGTGTATAGGCTCTCTCTCCCTCCCTCTCTTTCTCCCTCCCTCTCTCTCTCCCTCCCTCCCTCTCCTTCCTGTTGCTGTGAGGTGAGAAGCTTTGACCCCATGCTCTTCTGCCACAATAGGTCTGAAACCTCAGTGACTGCCAGTCAAAATAGATTCCCCTCCCTTTTGTTCTGCCCAGGTCTTCATGACAGCGGAGGAAAGCCTGGCTTTCTCTGGGGGTCTCAGGGAAGAGAATGGGAGGGAACATTTCATGGTAGTTCCCTTTACATATGTGGACCATTGGATCCTGCTTTTAATCATTTAAAGCAACAAATACAGGATGGGCAGAATCCAGAGGATGGGGATGTACTTCAGAGGATATAGGTCCCTGAGGCAGCTGTGAAATTCTAGCCCTGAGCCAGGTGTGATGGTGTAGATCCAGCATGCTGGAAACTGAGGTAGCCTGAGGCAGAGAGGGCGGGGCATCTTCTGCACCGTCTCCTACCACCCTCAGGAGTCTATGCATGGGACGCATGGATGGGGAAAATGACAGCACTTACTCATCCCCTCAGCCCTTGGAACTAGGGCTAGACTTCTGTTTGCACTTAGTTTTACTGAGACAGGGTCTTGTTATAGCCCCAGCTGGCTTTAAACTATTCCTTGGTAGCCCAGGTTTGAACTTGAACTTTCAATTCCCCATCTCAGTCTCCAGAGACCTGGCAAACCTTTAACCATATGAAACACAGTCAGAATACACAAAAGAGAACACCGTGACATGAAACGTCCTCTCCCATCCGTTTTCCGCGGGCTACTAGAGAGAGTTCTTGAATGTCATGTTAGACTTTTCTTCACTGAGACAAAAGGTCTATCGTGTTTCCCATCAGCCCCAGGAAGGGATATCAGCCCCTCTTTGAGGGTTTGGTTTGCTTTGTGCCCCCAGCCAGGGCTGTGACTGGGGCAGGGTTTGCTTTGGTGCTTCAGATACAGGGTTTCTGTTCAGGAGAGCATTTCCTCAAAGCGTGCAGTGCTGCGCGGAGACAGGCAGGCTTTTCAAGCTCTCACCCTCAGTTCCAGCTCTGGCTAAGTGTCCTACCTGGTGTGCAGGGCCGTGGGGCCCCCGGGAACCTGCGGGCTTCCCATCCCCACAGAGTCACCAGAAACAATCCCTTTTCTCTGCCCTTCCCTTTCCTTGCTTGTCTGGGCACAGCCTGGCGCCACTATGTGATGAGCTGGTGTCAGGTGTCAGGGCCCTGATAAAGGAAGGAGTCAGCCTGCCTGCCACCTCCACCCTCACTCTGTAACCATACCAGTCCTGAGGACTACAAACACCTTACACACACGCACACTCACGCACACACACACGCACACACACACAAACACACACACGCACACCACACATGCACACTCACGCACACACACATGCACACACACATATGCACACTCTCACACAAACACCACACACAAGCATGTGAGTGCGCGCCCACACACACATGCATGCATGCACACACACGGTCACACACTTGCACACGCACACACACATGCATGCACCAGCAGCAACCACACAGCCTCACAGCCTTGTCACAGGCCCCTCTGCAATCTCGGTAGCCATTTTCCAGTGTCCTTTAGGCCCCTGAGCAGGAGTCTCCAGACCTTGTGCTATAGATGAGTGGAGGGAGAGCAGGCATGCTGGGAGCTGATGGGGGGGGGCTTTCAGTGAGGGATGGGCGGGGCTAGCTTCGGCTGGGAGCACTGGACAGTCCTCCCAAATGGAAGGTGTGGTCCCTTGAGGGCTCTTGCTGCTCTGGCCTAGCCTTTCCTGGGGGATGTCACTTAAGACGATCTTGCTGTGCTCTGCTGTGGGCAGCACAGAGTGGGGACTTGCCTGTGTCCCAGTGGCTCACTGGCTAGGGCTCTGTTTTAGAGCATGGCCTCAGGTCTTCTGAAAGTCACTTTCTCAAAGGGGCGGGACTCAGCTGCTGAATCTTTCTGCACAGTTCCTCCCTGGGACTGATGGCTAATCTCAATTCTCAACTCCTGGGATAAGAATCAGCTCCCCTGGGAGACTGGCCTCTGGCCATGTCTGTGGGGAATCCCTTCTATCAGGTTAACCGAGGCAGGGAGAGCCACCTCCTGCCCGTCCCTTCAGTTTTTGCTCTGGATCCTGGACTGAAAGGGAGACCGTGAGTGAGCTGAGCCTGAGCATCTGTTCTTCTCACCTTCCTGGTTTCCAGATTCAATGTGACCAGAAGCTCTGAGCTCCGGCCACCATCACATGGCTGCCATGTCCTTCCAACTGTGAGTTCAAATAGACTCCCAAGTTGTTTCTTGCCTGGCTGTTTTCTCCAACAGAGGAGAAGGCAAGGCAGTGCGTCAAGGGCCTGCATTGGTTGCCCGGTGCTGGCTGCTGCAACAGCCCAACCAAAGGCCGCCCAACAGACAGCCCCGTGGGCTGTGAACGAGTGTGTTGGAAGACACAGGCTGAAGAGTGAGGCCGAGCCACCTCTCTCCAGCATGGCACCTTTCTTCTGTGTGGCTCTCCATCCATGGCGGTTGTCACCTATCCATATGGGCACAGCCATCTGCCCACTCCATTGCCTTGGGACCTTGGGCCTTTGGGTTGCCCAGGAATCAGGGTTGGCACCTGCTATGTACAGTACACAGTGACAAGCTATAGAGTCACCTCAAGGCTTTGATTCTTATTAGGAGGCCAGGATGCAATGAATAGGGGAGAGCAAAGAAGACAGACTGCAGTTTCCCCACAGTCCCCAGGAGCTGAGGACTTAGATGGGAAGGGTGGGTGGCAGTGCTGCAGGGAGGGTGTGGAGAGAAACACTGGAGGGGGACACAGAAGGGACGTAAGAAGCAGGTTGGGGGTCAGCTTTTAAGTTTGAAGCTTCACCATAGGGGGTCTAGCTTGTGAGTTCATGCCTGGCCCTGGCGTGGAGCAGAGAGCCCAGCTCTGGGGCCATAGCAATGGGGAGAGAGGGGTGAGGTGAGGCTACAAGGCGCTCCGGAGCTGCTGCTGAGGAGGTTGGGTTTATGTAAGAAGCGATGGGGAGTCACGAACACAGGAAGATGATTCAGCCAACACATGGCAGGCAGTTCAGGGAGACAATTCTATCTTCCGTGAGGAGGTCTGGGGAGAGGGGGCGCAGACTCAGGTGTTAGCCTCGGAGCAGTAGCAGCGGAGGGGGTGGGGATGGACGCGCAGCTAGGGCACCGACTGGCAGGGACTGGGAAGGCGGAGGGGGGTGGCGAAGATGGATTGTGAGGAGATACAGGAGTTGTGATCGGAGTCGGGGGGGGGGGCACCAGGAATGATGAGGCTCAGTGTGACAGGAGGAGTTCAGAATTAGGGTATGCTGAGAGCTGAGAAGTAGGGGCCAAAGGGACAAGCAGTGTGGAAGATGACTTTCAAGGCCTGAGGGAGCAAGGTCTAACTTGCTTTCTCTCGGTGTCCAGGTGAGAAGCAAGAGCCTCATTGCCTTCTGGCCTTTCAAGGGAAGAGCACGCTCTCCTCCATGCTGGGGGATTGCTAGTTTTGCTGACAAGCGCCCCGCACCCCACGCTTCCTCTTTTCTGATTTTAGAGAGGAGCTATGCTTTTCCTCCACGGAAAGGGGAAGCGGTTTCCACAGCTGTCCCAGTAGTGGCCTCTGAGGTTCACCAAGGTACCCCTGGTTGACTGGAGGGTTTATGAGTCCTCTCCGGGAGAGCCAGCCTGTTGGGCTGGGAGACAGCTTTCCTTTGTCTTCCCAAGTTCTAGGCCCGTAGTTCCCAACTGTGATTAAAAGGAGTACCACCCAGGGAGTTAGAAACAGCCCTCTTGCCCAGGCAACAACCAAGAACAATTGAACACGACTGGGGGTGGGGGTGGGGGCATGTTTGAAAGCCTCCTGGAAGATTGCAGGGTACAGCCAGGCTTGGCAACCTCAGGTCCAAGTACACGGTTCCTGTAAATGCTGCTAACGGAGCAGGTGTTCCTGCTGCATCACAAATGAGACAAGGCTAGCCTAGGCTTCAGAGAAAGGTCATTTCTCTGAACCCACACGAACTACTTTGCAGTTACAGCGCTGTCTCTTTCCTCCCCGTCAGACAGCTGTTGGCACCTGGACCGGACCCTTGTTCGGTTCCCTCGGGTCAGGACAATTTCACATGCACCTGTTCTTGCACGGGCGTCTCTAACGCAGCCCCAGCCTGTTACGCATGTGTGAAGCCTGGCCTGTTACACTAGCATATGGTGAAGTCGAATGACTTACAACAGCCACTTACTCTTCAGATTTCCTGGAGGCTGGAGGTCGAGTTCAGGATGCCAGCATGGTTGGGTTCTGGTGAGGGCTCACTTCCTGGCTTGCAGGCTTCAAGAGACAGAGGGAACTCCAGTTTCTCCTCAGAAGGCTAACCCCATCACAAGAGCTCCAGGTACATGACCTTAATCGCTATTCATCTTCCAAAGGTAACCCCCCCCCCCCGTCCCCATCCACGGAATCAGGGAGAGAGGACTGCTACTGTTCCTCTCTACTTTTCTTTGTGGGTGGGCATGTGTCTTCAGTGACCACACAGGCTACCCGAGGGAGATGAAGTGGGAGGAATGGGTGCTGTCTGTCCTGGCTGACCCTCACCTGATTGAAGATCTTGTGGTTGGGCACGGCCACCACACCAACTGCCATCTCAGACAGGATGATTAAGTCACACAGGTGCATCTTCACCACCTCCAGCTTCTTCTCTGTGGGCAGCTTCTCTGTGGGCTGCAGCTCGCTGGCTTGCACAGGCTACAGTGATGGATGCTGTGGTTTCATAGTAAAAATGCACTTGTTGCTGCGCAGTAGTGGCACACGCCTTTAATCCCAGCACTTGGGAGGCAGAGGCAGGCGGATCTCTGTGAGTTCAAGGCCAGCCTGGTCTACAAGAGCTAGTTCCAGGTTAGGCTTCAAAGCTACAGAGAAACCCTGTCTCGAAAAAAAGGTCACCCTATTCACCCTATCTCTGGGTGACTTCTTCGGTACTGCCATCCATGAGTGTCCTTTGTTCCACCACGATTCTCTGGGGTGTATATAATACTACTCAAGATATATATTCTAATTTCTAATGCACACATTATCATTTCATTGGTTTTTTTTTTAGTAGATTTTTGGTATCTAGGCCCTGTATTGTTCTTTAATTTATGTTTTTGTCAATGGTTGTTATTAGATATTCCTTTATGTCTTTAAGGATCCTGGATATTTTTTTCACAGTACTTATTACTACTTGACATATAATCCCCCATCCTGTGTGTGTGTGTGTGTGTGTGTGTGCACACATGCACAGCGGATGTTGGTGCAGGTGTCTTAGTTGGCTTTCCACCTTCTTCTTTTGAGACGTGTACTCATTGAACCTAGAGCCCATGGGTTCAGCTTGGCGGCTGGCCAAGGAGCTTTGGGATCTTCCTCCCTCTTCCCCACCCTAGAGCTGGGATTAGACTTCTGAAGCTGCCCATCTTTCTCAGGTGAGTGGTGGGGATCCAAAGCCAGGTCCTCATGATTGTACAACAGACTTTACGGACCCAGTTACTAGCTAGTTCTCAGTTAGACTTTACCAACTGAACTTAGTTACTAACTAGTACTCAGTCTCTACTAACTGAACTATCCTCGGCTTTGTGTTTTAAACTTTAAACTATTTCTATTTTCTATTAATGCTAAGTGTTTGGAGGGGCCTTGAATCATGACTTAGGGTAAATACTAGTGTGCCTGGAAGCCCTGTAATTAGAACTCATTTAGAGGACCATCAAACCTATTATAACAGGGCCTCAGGGATTTACTTCTGAAACTGCAGAACACTGATGTTGGGGGACTGTTAGAGTTCACCTTGTTCCGCCTCCTCACTCTGGGGGTGGGGGATGGAGGAAACAGAGGCCAAGGGATTTGCTTCAAGCCGTGCATCTTGTTAGTAAGAGAGCCAGGGAAGCAAACCTGATTCCACAGCCTGGGGCTTTGTACGTTTGCCTTTGAACATCCACTTTCTTTCACAGCGTGGCTTTCCTCTGAGCCTTGCAGTTTAAGGGCCAGCTCTGGCTCCGCTCTGTTCCCGTGGTCTTTCTCTCCCCAGGCATATGGCACATAAGTGGGATAAGAAAAATTGGACTTTAGTAATTACTTGTGGCGCTCGGGCCTCACAATGGACCAAGTCACATTTTATATCCGCCACTGCCCTCTAGTGGCCACAATGAATGCCAACTCTACCAGCTGAACGGAACAGGACTCCTAAGGCCCATGCATTAAGGTTCTCATCTGAACTCTTTACCCTGCAAACAGACAAGGGACCCCCATTTATTTGGTATTCCAGTGCCAAACATATACCATATATACTTTAGAACCAGAGTCTATTCTCTGATGCTGACAAGATTCTCAAGCCTCATAAACAAGTAAAAAATGTTAAGTGGCTATATTTTATCACGGTACAAGTTCTCCAAAGTATTATCATTTCAACATTAATCAATAATTAATAGAAAAATAATGAAACATACATTTTCTGTTGGTATTAAGAGTTTTCTTCCTTCTACCCCCCCCTTTCTTTTTTGGAGACAAGGTTTTGTGTGTGTCTCAGTTTAGTCTGGAACTTGTTAGGTAGCCAAGAATGACCTTAAAATACTTACCCTTCTACCTCCACTTCCTGAGTTCTGGGACTGCCGGTGTGTACTACCACGCCTGGTTTATGATCCTGGGACTGAACCCAGGGTTTTGTGAACACCCAACAAGCCCTCTAACAGCTGAGCGACATCCCTAGTTTCGGTCCTGAGGTTCTGAACTCTGGCGTGGTGAATTCAACATTCACGGGACATCTCAGTTGGGTCTGGCCACACTGCGCATGCCTGCTAGCTGAGCCAGTCTTGTGGTTGTTGCGCGGGGCAGTGAGGGTCAAGAGCAGCATTTGCGCACTTGGTTCTTGTCATTGCAGTGATAACTGTGGGTCCGTGAGCAACAGTTTCACACGTCTGCAGCAGGATAAGAGAACTATGAACAATGTTTTAATGTGTAAATTCGACAGAAGACTATCAGCGGCCTTTCTGAGGGAATGATGAGACAATCTTTCTGACAGTGGCTCTCACTGTTTCCATTCTTTTCTGAGGCGATGGTCTGAGCAGACCGTAGTTTATTATCGGGTGTTCTTGTTGGGAAGTTGCACTGACTTTATCCTCTTCAGCCCCTGCTCCGTTGATAACTACTCCTGGCCTCCTTCTTCCTGCTTAGATGATCAGTGCTCACAGACGTGAGAGACACTTGCCTGGCCCTGGCAGTTCCAGAGAGATTCACAGCGCGCCACCTGTATACCCCTCTCTGTTTGATAAAAGCAAGAGCGAGTGCAATTGAGTGACGTGAGTACAAGGGGGAGTGACCTTGGATTTGCTCTGAAAAACCTTGTGACTGAACCATTCCTGAAATCCAGTTTGTAGCAATAAAAACAGATTAGTACTCGACTGAGCAGCCTGACTGTATTGCTCCTGACTCTGGAGGGTGGCGTCCCATTATACACGCCCCTCTTCAAGTTCAGGGCAGCAGAAGCCAGCGCTATGGGCAAAGCTCTCAGCAACCCCACGCTCTCCAACAGCTCTGTATTGGGCTAGAGTGCTCCCAGGATGTGGCTGGGAAGCAGGACCTTGTGAGAAGCATGGACTCGCAATGGTCTGAACTGCAGTCCGATTTGAGGGTCCTCTCTAGTTCATCCCCCTTGCTCTGTGTGTCTCAACAGGTCACAGTCCTATCTAGGCCTTTGGGCTGAGACTTCAAAGTCTTCTTAAAATGTGACTTCTGGTCACCCTGTCACAGAGATCTTCAGCTCTCTGGTCAGCAGTCACTAGGGCACTAATTAGAACTGCATTTTGCTTTTCAAACAAAATGTGTGACATTTATGCTTGACCTGTAGCATGGAAAAGATGTTAGTAGATAGAAATTTTGTAAATAAAATAATTTTGACTTCTCAGCTTAAAAATAAACCTACAGTGAATTCTTTTGCAGATTGAGTAATCTGTCCTGCTTCAAAAAAATTCAAGTTTCTGACATTCTGCCTTGCCTGAGGAGGATGCGGTTCCTACGTATTAAACATAAGACACAAAGATCCCATCCTGCAGCTCCCCTTCCGGGTTTAAGCAGTGTTCTCACAATTATCTGCTTCAAAAGCAATTACACTAAGTATTAATAAAGGGGCTCCAGCCACAGAACAGTGCCCGAGGGAGGCTTCCGACTCAGAGTCAGGGCTAATGGCCCGGCAGATGTTTTAATGGATTTTCCATGAAGTGTGAAGATGAGAGACCAACGAGGCTGGAGTTCCATGGCAGACCGCAATTAGCACCTGCTCTAGACTCCAGCCTTGTTTCTGTTTGTATCTCTTGGTGAACGGATTGCCTGAGTATTTACTGATTAACGTGTGTTTAACCCAACTCATAAAGTCTTTGTTGATTCAAGAGTAAGAGTGCCACCCTGCACTGCTTTTGTGGGGGAGGCGTTAGCAAAGCTCCCCCTAGTGACAGCTTTAAGAAAGATGGCCAAGTAGGGGCCTGAACCCAGGAATTCTAATGACATCATTTCTTCTTTACACGACTTCAATTCCAGTTCTCTAGTCCTCAGGTCCCAACCCTCCATCCCCTAAAACACTGAAAAACAGAGCCCTAGATAGTCGACCTTGTCTGTCAGAACAGCATACCCGAAAGGAATGTCTAGGAAGGGGTTTCTCCAAAGGGCGAGCTGTTTCTATGTGTGTATGGTGAACTAACCCAAGAGTTCTAGTACCTTGTCTGTGATTCCACACGGTGTGGTCAGAGTCTGAGGGGAGACAATGGAAGAGGCCGGGAGGCCTGGAGAATGTTCCAGATCATGACAGTAGTGAAAGCTGGTACTGCTGAGGTTCCCTCCCTCCCTCCCTCCCTCCCTCCCTCCCTCCCTCCCTCCCTCCCTC
>NW_026067905.1:14011727-14055693 GCF_014885135.2 Alexandromys fortis
CCCTCCCTCCCTCCCTCCCTTCTTTCTTCCTTCTTTTTTTCTTTTCTTTCTTTTTTCTCTTCCTTCCTTCCTTCCTTCCTTCCTTCCTTCCTTCCTTCCTTCCTTCCTTTCTTTCTTTCTTTCTTTCTTTCTTTCTTTCTTTCTTTCTTTCTTTCTTTCTTTGACAATGTTTCTCTGTGAAGCTGTCCTGGCTGTCCTGAAACTCTGTAGACCAGGCTGGCCTTGAACTCACAGAGATCCGCCTGTCTCTGCCTCCCAAGTGCTGGGATTAAAAGCATGCACCACCATCGCCAGGCCCTGCTAAAACTCTTGCAGTCATGATCTGTTTCCTTCTTGATCAGTTATGGGGATTCTTCTGTATCATGGCTATGCCGTCAAATACTGTGGAGCAGGCCAGCATTTGGGGGGACCCAGAGAGAAGTAACATTTATTTATTTATTTATTTATTTATTTATTTATTTATTTAATTTGTATGTTTTGGAGGTCTTACTCTGTAGCTCAGGTTGGCTTGGAATTCTATATAGCTTAGGCTTGCCTTGAATCTGTGTCCATGTTCATGCCTCAGTTTTCTGAGGGTTTAAATTACAGCCTAGAACTATCATACCCAATGAGAGGTAGCTAGGTCTATAGGTTATTCTATAGCTGATAAAACTATTGAGGATTCCCAGTGGGGCTGGACCAAGATGTTGGTGGCACCTGAGCTGGCTTCTCTGACCCTGCAGCTCTTCTGGGTAAGCTTTTCCTGGGAAGACACTAGGTAAGAGTGAGGGGGAAGGCGTCCCCAGTGGAGTGTTGCAGCTCTGAGGGGGAAGGCGTCCCCCATGCACATGTTCTGAACAGCTCTGAAGGGCAGTTAGGAGCCAAAGAATACCACAAAGTCACACCACACAAGATACTTCACACAAGAGATTTATTGGGAGAGACACAAGAGGTGGCTGCTTCTGCTCTGGCTAGAAGCAGCAAGAAACTGAGCAGGAGGCAGGCTTTATACCGAGTTTCTTGGTGGGGGGAGGGAGGGAAGAGTTTTCCAGGGAGAGGATTGGTGGGGTTTTAAGTCAAGTCCAGGGATTGGTGGGATTTTGAGCTCAGGGATTGGTGGGATTTTGAGCCCAGGGATTGGTGGGTTTTGCTAAGTTTTCAATCCTGGAACTAGGCTGGGAACTTTTATCCTACATGCTACACACAAATTTACTCACCCCAGATAGGAAGCCCATGACAGACAGAAAAATGGATGCCATCAAAGTCCAACTTGGCAAACGAATGACTTTTACTGGAGTTACTTTCAAGAATATGGGTGAGGGGTTACTTGCAGGAACAGAAATGACTCAAAGACAGCTGCATCACCAAAGCCCACCCCAGCACCTGTGAAAACTCACAAAGCTGGGAACTTGGGGCACACTACACAGCCCGCAGGCAGATCAACAGGTTGGAGAGTGTCCTTTCCAGGAGCCTCACTTGTTCTAACTTCTTCCAGGTAGCTGATCGGGCCTGGGAATTTTTGGAGCTTGGCTCTGCTTAGTCTCAGAGGGATTCTCAGCCCCCCATCCCCCCACCCCCCCACCCCCGTGCTTTCTCTGGCAGGGAGGGGCCTAGCAGATCTGATCAGCTTCAGGGACTTCTTGAAGTTTTTGTTTGTTTGTTTTTTGTTTTCTTTGAGTTGTTTACCGTCCTGCTTAAGATCTTCCCGAGTATGACTGAATGTTTAAATCTCAGAGGAAACTATTACTCAACACCAGGACTGAGGTGAGGTGATGTTTATGTACTCAGTTGCTTCTTGTGTTAAACATTGTTCAGAAAGTGATTCCTCTGTGGTGTGTGTGTGTGTGAGCACGTGCACGTACATATGTGTGTATGTATGTGTGTTACACAGAGACAGCAACTCAGAGAGACGCAGACACAGGCAGAGAGAGAGAGAGAGAGAGAGAGACAAAGACAGAGACAGAGACAGAGGGGCAGGGGAAGTAAGGGAGGAAGGGGAAGGGAGGGAGGCTAGAAAGCAAGCATAGGTTCAGTGAACTCTCTCAATACACTGATCACATGAGGTCACACACAGCCGGGAAGGGCAGTGCCTTATTGTTTCTATGGCTGTGATAAAACACCATGACCAGAAGCACACTTCCACATCACAGTCCGTCACTGAGGGAAGTCAGTTACACGGCGCTCCACCCCTTCCTCTGGCTCTTACATTATTTCCTGGCCCTCTTCCACAGTGATCCCTGAGCCTAGGAGGGGGCTATAGATGTCCACTTATGGCTAAGAAATGGGTCACCCTGCCACACTGCCAGTCGCTTGTTCTCCAGAGCTTCACTGGTGGCTATAGTTACAGCCGATAACGAGAGTGAACTATGAGCATAACCCACATGTTTAGCAGACAGTGTGATAGTCACATCATATCCATTTAGAAAAAAACCATAGAAGCTATTTCCCCACTGGGACCTTTGACCTCTCCAGCCAGAGTTTCTTGGCTCTGGCTTACAGTTACCAGGCTTGAGCTTCCTGTTGCAGAGCAGGCCTTAAATCTGATTGGTAGGCTGTTTACCCATGATAGCCAAGTCACTATTGCATAAGTAGATACACCTGCCTATAATGTCAGTACTTTTGCACACAGGGTTCATAGCCAGGCAGGAATGTTGGTGATAATTCTCTTCCAGCAGCCTGCAGGGCCCCTTCAGCACCGTGAAAGCAGTCAGCAGAGTGAGAATTTCCAGGTCAGCTCCAGTTTAACTTCTCCAGGTCCTAGAGTCAAAGCATGCACGTGTCGTGTCCTCAGCAGTAGGGTCTATCTTAGGGTTTATGTTGCTGTGAGGAGACAAAGTGACCATGACAACTCTTATAAAGGAAAACATTCAGTTGGGGTGGCTAACAGTTCAGAGGTTTAGACTGTTAGAATTATGGCAGACATGGTGCTGGAAAAGGAGCTGAGAATTCTACATCTTGATCTGAAGGAAGCAGGAAGTGAACTGAGACACTGGGTGTGGCTTGAGCATATATGAGACTTCAAGGCTCCCCCCCCATGCACTTCCTCCAACAAGGCCACACCTACTCCAGCAAAGCCACACCTCCTAATAATGTTACTCCCTATGAGTTTATGGGGACCTTTATGTTCAAACTACCACAGGGCCTTACCCGCTAGTTTTGGCATACAACAAACAGCAGTAACAATAGCTTTCTTTTATGACTTGTGGGATCGCAGAGGCTTCCCTGGCGGACAACTCACAGGAGATAGCCCACTGCAGGCATGGGGCCTCACCATGTAGCTCTGGCTGTCCTGGATCTTTCTATGTAGACCAGGCTGGCCTCAAGCTCACAGAGATCCGCCTGCCTCTGCCTCCCGAGGGCTGGGATTGAAGGCGTGTGCCACCACTGCTGGATTACTTTGTGTTTTGAGATAGAGTTTCTTGTTAGGACCGGGAGCTCAAAGATGAGACTCAGCTGACTAGCTAGTGAGCCCAGGGATCCTCTTCCCTCCCGTCCCCAGTGCCGGCATTACGTATATACTGCAGAAGTAGAGTTTGAGCACACAGGTAGTCAAGGAAGTGAAATCGGGCTCCCTAAAATGGCAGCTTATTGTTCCCAGAAGACACATGGAGGAGAAATGGTGAGTGAGCATGGGGGCCATATCTAAACAGGACCAGGGCAGGACCAGGGCCCTGTAAAACATCTAAGCCAGGGTCTGTTGAGTGGACTTCTAGCCTTGAGCCTTTCTCATGCCCAAGAGATAAAGCTGCTACTTCCCCTTTCTCTGTGGCTCCATCTAGCTTTCTTGTTGCTCAGTTAAGCTTGAAGATCCCCTAGACCAGTGGTTCTCAACTAATCCCCCAACCATAACATTATTTTTTTTTTGCTACTTCATAACTGTAATTTTGCTACTGTTAATGAGTTATTATGTAAATATCTGATATGCAGGATGTTCTTAGGCAAGTCTCTCCTGGAAAGGGCCATTCGTGACCCACAAGTTGAGAACCACTTTCCCAGATTCTTACCAGTGTCCTGTTTCCTCCTATGCCTGTCTTTCCACTGGTGCTAGAGATTGACATCTGTCTGTCTGTCTGTCTGTCTGTCTGTCTGTCTATCTATCTATCTATCTATCTATCTATCATCTATCTATCTATCTATCTATCTATCTATCTATCTATCATCTATCTATCTATCATCTATCTATCTATCATCTATCTATCTATCTATCTATCTATCTATCTATCTATCTATCTATCTATCTATCTATCATCTGCCTACCTATCTTCTTCCTGCCGGTTCCGGTCTGGAGGAGCCTGATTGATGGAGGATTGATCTGTAGATTGCTTCTCACCCTTTCTCCTCTAGATCTGAGCTCCCGAGGGTGGGGTGTTTGCAGTGTCTAGGACAGCGCCCTGCAGGAGTTAGGTGCTCTTCATAATTGTTGTTTACACGTGAGGGTAGGCTCAATTTAAAATTCAAGAGAGAAAGGGGTGGGCGGTGGGGGCGGGGAACAGCACAGTAAGGTAGTGTCGGATCAGAAGCTGGGGATTTCCTGGTTGGGCTCAGCTCTGGGGATCCTGCTGCTGAGTGTGTGTCTGTTTGCCGCTGAAGGAAGCTGTGGCAACAACAACAACTAAAGGTTGCAAATTTAAACCCAAGTTCAGGTTCTCCTAGCAACACTGCTCGCCCCCTCCCCGGGCTGCTGGCTGGCAGTCCAGAGCACCAGAGACGGATGGATAGCTGGGGTAGTTTGGTTGCTAGGAGAACAATGACTCCCCTGCTCTCCGAGCAGCACGTAGGTGACTGGTGGCATTTCCAGGGGTGTACAGGTGGGCGTCGCTTTTGTTTCCCCAGCGACCGTTTCCCAGTAAAGGTGAGCAAGGAGACAGGAGACGGGTATGAGGGGGAGCAAGCTGGAGCCCTCGTTTCTGTCTGATTAGCAACGGCCTCTTGTTGGAGAATGTGTCCCCAGCGGGTTTGCAGTTAGGGACAGAGTCTGGAGGAGATTATGAAACAATCCATTTCCCATAGGGGTTGGTTCCCAGCATCCACAGGCCATCTGGATGGGCGGAGGATGGAGTGCGGGGGAGCGCACTGAGTGAGAGTGGGGTCCAAGAAAGAAAAACATCGCCTGGCATTGCTTGGTTGGGGTGGAGTGGAAGCCGGGGTGCAGACATTTCTTTTTTGTTTGGTTGATAACATTAAGAGGCGGTGCGACCTTGCTCTGCCCTTCCCTAGTCAGGGGACCAAGTCGCAGGCAGCTGGGCTGCTGCAAAACCAACCGGGGTGCCCACTACAGCCTTGATTCTGACTTTGCCTGGGGCCTTGGAGGTGGGACAGTGTGGTTGGGGTACAAAGAGCTGGGCTAGGAGAGGAAAGCAAGGGCAGGCCTAACCTGTCCACCGAATCTGTGTCCTCTCTCATTCTCAGACCCCTTTTATTTATGAGGTCTGCCCTGCCACCCAGGGAGTTTCACTTAGAAGTCTATTTTCACCAGACCTGGGGAAGCTGAGGGCTGAACCCAGCTGTTCTGTGGAAAATCTGCTGCCCTGTGGGACAGGGTGCTATCCGTGACAGGTTTGGAAGCAAAATAGACGGAGTGTCGCTTTGAGCCTATTTTCATGGAAGAAGCCATTTAAGTTGTCCCCAGAGGGGCTTCTGCTTCCAGAGTAGTCAGCAGGAGAACAGAGAACGCTTATCAAACAGGACCTTGTTTCTCTCTTGGCCATCCGGAGAGACCATCATTTCTGAGATCTCGCCACCATAAGAGAGGCCACAAGATGAGGTCCACTGTTAGAAGAAGGTCTTAATGGACAGGCCAAGGCCAGGTTTGTGGTCCTCTGTCTGTCTCTCCTTCCCTTCCTTACTCCTGTCCTCTCTCTCTCTCTCTCTCTCTCTCTCTCTCTCTCCTGGCTGGGTATGGCTTGGGCAGACACTCCAAGGCCCCCCGCAAGACTATAGTAACGAAGATGAAGCCTTGAGTCCCCGAATGACTTCACGGAATGGAACACCCCCAACCTTAACTCACAGGGACTATGAATGAAAACCCAGTCTTTGTTGTGTGGAGCCATCGAGCTCAGGGACTGACTACGAAAGTCAGGTTGTTCTCATGGACACAGGGCACGCGGAAGGAGACGGATTTGATCATTTTTATGGGAAGAGGAAGAGATAGTGGGATTTGTCAGGGGTGTTTCCATGATGAGGCGGAGAGGAGTCTCCTGGTGACAGAAAGAGAGAGGTGGAGTGTGCTGCCTTAATGGAGGAAAGTGCACACGTGTGCATGTGTGTGTGTTAGAGCAAATGTCTCTGGGGGAGTCTGAGCTCCCCCCTTTCCTTTCTCTATCCCTTTGTCCCTCCCTCCTCATCTCTATTCTTTCTCCCCTTCCTCCTTTCCTCTTTCCTGCCCTCCCTCCCTCCCTCCCTCCCTCCCTCCCTCCCTCCCTTCCTTCCTCTTGGCAAGTTGTCATTATGTAGTCCATATTGGACTAGAACTAGCTCGTGGCCTTGAACTAGCCCCCCAACTGCATCAGGTTCCTTAGCACTGGCTGGTGGGGCCTTTTCTGCAATTAAAGACAATAACAATAACGGTTATTTTTTATTGTACACCCACTTTGCTTTAATGAATTATATCATTTACTTTTTTTGTAACATGCCCGTGGGACAGGAACTGTCAATGTAATTCCTGTTTTATAGGTGAGAAAACTGGAGCCCAAGAGACAAACCTTTTCCAACATCACCCGACAGTGAACAGAGGCAGTGTCTTTTATTAGGATAGGGTTGTGGTGCCCGGATCTGCTGCTCTCATGTTCCTCTGGTGTGCATGTGTGTGCATGTGGCATATGCACAGGTGTGTGTGCCTGCAGGTGTGCACACGGGAGCCAGAGAAGGACGTCCAGTGTCCTCCAGCCCTTTCCCTTGGAAGCAATAGTTTGTGTTTTCCTGCTAGGTTGGCAGCTAAGCCCCAGTGATCCTCCTGTCTCTGCTCCCACAACAGTCGGGTTGCAGGTGCTCATGAGACTTCCTCTGGCTGCCTTTGTGGGTGCCGGGATCCAAACTCAGGTCCCCATGGTTGTACAGCAGGTGCTCTTAAAGAGTGATCCATCTTTCCGGTCCCCACAGCCTATTTCTTAACTACTGTGTCCAACCCCATAGAGTGCACTTTTAAAAAAGATTTGTTTAAAAATTTTTTTCTTTGCAATGTTAAGTTTAGGGTTTCATGCATAATAGGGAAGTGTTCTACCACCAAGCTATATTCCCCGTCTGCAGACACCTGAAGTCTTGCATTGAATTAGGTAAAATAAACCACTAGTGAGTTGGAGCCTAGAGGTGTGATTTGCTGTCTGCAGTGGTGCCTAGTGACGGCCTGTCTCCTCCCCACAGTCTCTGATGCTGCCTGGAACAGGAATATTCCATAGCCTCAGCATCATGCTTCAGGGAGGGCTGGAGGGATCAGGTGGGCTGGTGTCCTCATTCCTTAGGCAGGATGTGTTCTGAGTGGGAGCAGCTTCCTGTGCTGAGGGTATATCCTCTGCGAGTCTCTGGTTGGGTTGGCGTAGGAGCGGGGCAAGTCTGAGGGGAGGGGCAAATCTGAGGGGAGGGGCAAATCTGAGGGGAGGGGCAAGTCTGAGGGGAGTGTCTTACTCTTTTTATTCCCTATAAGCTCCAGGACCCCTCTGTACTTTCTGTGTCAGGTTTAATGGAACTTAAAGCTGAGTGGGTAGATTTCCAGAAAGTTCCTGTTTGTATCATCTTTCCTGAGATCTATCTCTCACTCCCAGCTGGCTTTCAGACCGCCTACTTCAAAACCATCATGTCCTTTCTTCGCTGCATTAGCCCTGTGTATTGTCTGCTCTGTCAGAGAAAGAAAGGGGGGAGGAGAGGGGGAGGGAGGGAGGACGAGAGAGGGGGGGGAGTGCGCCAGATTGATAGGGGAAGAGATGGCCTTCAGGATATGGCTACGCTGTTCCTCCCTAGTCCCACACCCCGTGGGAACAGGGACTGCATTTGTACCGCACAGCATTGTCGGCATCTGGGAGCTGAAACACAGTAGGTGCTCAACAAACCTTGTTGTGTCCCTGTTGGATAAACGGAACCCGGTTCATGGAGAGCAGCAGCCACTGCTGCCTGGCCAGCACATCCTCAGGGTGTGGTTGTGGGGAGGGGGAGGAGGAGCTACGCACTGAGCTTAGGGCGGGGCAGGGCTCAGGACCACTTCCGGAAGGAGGTGCTGGAGCTGAGGACCAACTGGGAGTCAGCCAGGCCAGAAACAGAAAGTCACATGGGGCATTACCAGATGTGGACAGATGCTCCGGAAACTGTGGTAGGAGGTGAGGTGGAGAGGACTGGGGCAGACAGACAGACTCGTCTTTCTCAAGTCTGCCTTCCTTAACTTTCCTACTTCTGCAGAAGGTGTCCCAGTCCTCCTGGAGACCTTCTTGCAGGGCACTGTTGAGCACTCCATGCCCCCCCCCCCCCCAACCCCGTGCAGAGTCAGTCTCTCTCTCTCTCTCTCTCTCTCTCTCTCTCTCTCTCTCTCTCTCTCTCTCTCTCTCTCTCTCTCCCTCCCTCCCTCCCTCACAGTTCTGGTCTTCCAGGTCTGCTGCTCTCTGTCCGCCTGGGCTCTCTAGCCTCTTCCAGGATTCCCTGTTATTGTCCTGGCCTCTGAGCTGGTTTTGTTTGTCTCCGATCCATCTTGCACACATCTGCCAGATTCTTCTTTCTGGAGCCCAAATTCTGCTCCTAATTGGTGCCCTACCCTGTTCAATAGTTCTCCATGACCCCAGGTATCGTCTCTACTCAGCATCCTAGGATCTTATTCACCTTCCATCTACCTGCCTGGACTATTTCTTCAATGTCCCTACCCACAGAGTCAGCAAAGCTAGACTCTGCTCCTCTCCAAACACTCCTGAGTTCTATTTTAATACATGTCCCAAACCTCCAGATCTCTGTGAGTTTCTCAACTGTGCTTCAATGCCAGCCTTACAATTGCCTTTGTTACTGATCCCTCAGATCTTTACTCTAGTTCCCGCCTCATTCATGTATGGTCCAGCCTTCCTGATGAGCTATGTATATCTCCTGGATGACAGAATTTTCACCAAGGCAGTGGCCTCGCTGAGGCCCACATGCATATGCTATATCCAGGGGCCCCACACAGATCTCTATCCTAGCAACCACTACTCGTAGGCCCCAAAGAGACCTAAATGAAGGACAGGGAAGAACACAGTGGTAAGTTTAGTAGAAGCTAGGCATGTTTCACACGCCTCCACAAGCCCTACGTGGAGAAGTGGGTTCACCTGGGCACAGCCTGGAGGTCTTGTTCTCCCCAAACCTCTACTGTTTGTTCTTGTGTGTGTCCTGGGAGAGCAGTAGAGGGTGCCTGAGTCCACCCATTGAGTAGAATCTGCTGCATGAACGGGGTGGAGTCCCTGGCCAACCCTGCCCTGGCTCACCTCTATACAAAGCGGCTGTAGCCATATAGGTGTTTCCCTTGGGAGAGAGAGAGAGAGAGAGAGAGAGAGAGAGAGAGAGGGGCCAATGGACAGACAGAGAGACAGAGAGACAGAGAGAGAGACAGAGAGAGAGACAGAGGGAGAGCGAGCAGGCCTCCCATGGATATCTACTGAATATGGCCTAGCAAGATACAATAAGACTGGTCACAAACCCTCAAATCAAGGCTGGCAGAGGCAACCAGTTGGAGGAAAAAGGTCCCAAGCTCAGGCAAAAGAGTCAGAGACACCTCCCACTGCCACTGTTGGGAGTCCCAGCAAGAACTCTAAGCTACACAACCATAAGGTATATGCAGAGGACCTAGCTCAGACACACACAGGGTCGACGATGACAACTCTTATTTATTTATTAATTAATTTATGTATTAATTATACAATAGTCTGTCTGAAGGCCAGAAGAGGGCGCCAGACTTCATTACAGATGGTTGTGAGCCACCATGTGGTTGCCAGGAATTGAACTCAGGACCTTTGGAAGAGCAGGCAATGCTCCTAACCACTGAGCCATCTCTCCAGCCCCCGATGACAACTCTTATGCAAGGAAACATTTAATTGGAGCTGGCTTACAGGTTCAGAAGTTTAGTCCACTACTGTCATGGTGGAAAGCGTGGCAGCGCACGGGCAGACGTGGTGCTGGAGAAGAAGATGAGAGTTCTTCATCTGGACAGGGAGGCCGCAGGAAGAGAGAGTGACACGGCCTGACTTCAACATTTGAAACGCCAAGGGACACACTTCCTCCAACAAGGCCACACCTTCTAATAGTGCCACCCTCTATGAGCCTATGGGGGTCATTTTCATCCCAACCACCACACAGTAAACAAGGACTTCTCTGTTTTAGGATAAGGTTTATGGTTAGGGCTGCTTCTTATTTCTGTCCCCCACCATGATGGCAATTTCCATTCTCCCTTGAGGTTTCAGGTCCTGGACTTGGAGCTCATTTTGCTCTTCTGATCCAAGGTCAGCATCAGGGACCAGAGTCCTACCTCTGAAGATTAGAAGGGAGCACACAGATCTGTACGAGGAGCACTGCCGTGTGGATGGACGGAGGTGTCCATCTGCAGAGGCTTGGGCCTCTCCTTCACAGTGCATTTGGGAATTAGGATGTTTGTCTAAAGAACTGGCTCTCTTCTACATTTTGTATATTAAAATTGGGTAGATTATTGAAATTTCCTATTTGGAGCTTTGAGTATTTAGATTTCGACCGCTGCTCGGGGGTGGGGAGCACAAACGAGGAATAGTGATAGTCAGGGCCTGAGGACAAGAGTCTCTAAGTGAGCTGCACTACCTGACTTTCCGCTGCCGTGACAAACGTGGACACAATCTGCTCATCAGAGGTTTAAGGCTATCGTCACTCAATCCCATCATCTTAAGCCTGGCAGAACGTCATGGTGAGGGGAACAGGGCAGAGAAAACTGTTTACTTCATGGTAGCTGGAAAGAGGGAGGGAAGGCGGAAAGGAGAGGAGGAAGAAAGGAGGTGAGTGGAGGGGAGGGAGGGAGGGAGAGAGGGAGAGAGGAAGAGGGAGGGAGGGAGAGGGAGGGAGGGAGAGAGGGAGAGAATATAATACTGTGGCACACCTTGAAATGGCACAACCCCAATGGCCTAACTTCCATGTGTTCTGGCACCTCCTGGTATTGTCCCTCACTGGCAATGAAGCTGTCAACACGTAACTTTGGGAAGGGGCATTTAAGATTCATACAATTGTAGCCATGTGGCTGCTCAGGTTATTTTGAATCAGAGAATTTGGATAACGGTAGCTTTGTTCTTCAGTTCTTTGAGCTTACAACCGTGCTGGGAATGAAGCTGAGTAGGTTTTCATTTGCTGCCCCCCGCCCCACCTGCTCCATGCTGGACTGCAGAGTGGAAACGCAAGACTGACTGGGCCCCTTACAGTGGGTCTTGGATGCTGTTCCCCATGGGTGTGTGTGTTTGGTGTAGGGAACCACACTATATCTTAAGAGTAGGAGCCACAGCTCCAGGGAGGGTATTCTTCTAGAGAAGAATAGCTTGGGGGTAAGGAGTAGTCAACTCATACAGAACAAACAAACAAACAAACAAACAAACAAACAAATGGACTCACACAGCTCTGCCCACTGCTTTCCAAACTTTTTTTTCTTCTTCAGCCCACCAGGGTGCGCCCAGTGCCTCCAGCCTCTGCCGCCAGCCAGTTCCTCAAGTTGCCACTGGGTGGCGCTGCCTCATGCGCGTGCAATGCTGTTTCAGACCAAGTGTCTGACCTTAGTCCTCCACAATCTGGGCCCGGTGTCAGTAGCTCAGCTTTTGGGTGAGGATTCTGGGAATTTGGTCCGTGGCTGCTAGTGCTCAAAGTCCAGAACTGGAGCAGAACTCATGGTCACGTAAGAGAGATGGAGGCGGATGGATTAGGATATTGGAGGTGAGGTGGGATAAAGTCGGCTGGTCTGGGGACAGAGAAGGCCTGAAGCTCTGACAGGATCGCTCCTTTCTGCTCCCTCTGGAGTGCATTGGGCTGTACAATTGCATTGAAACAGCATAAGAGAAAATGGGCTCTGCACACAGAACACTGACCTAGGCAGAGGGCCAGTTTTTCTGAACTAAATAAGCACACAGCCCTTTAAATGCCATATACTTCACAAGTATCAACTCAGTTCTCACAACACCTGAACCCCATTTTACAGCTGAGGACACTGAGGCACAGGTTACAGCAGTTAATAAGTGGAGGGCCCCAGACAGCCTCCTCTTAGGGCCCCTGTTCCCTCTGGTGGAATGTTCTGGGGAGGGAGGGAGGGAGGGAGGAAGGTCTGTCTGGTCTCTGCATTTCTTTAGCTAGCTTCAGCTTTGATGACCTTCAGCTCCATTCACCCCCATTCATCCTAGCAGTGTTACAGGGCTTCTGGTGGGCGTGGCATGGTGACTGTGGCCAGTGAAAGCCACAGTCCTTGCTCTAGGGGGGCCTGATTCATCAGTTATACCAATGGCCATCACCAAAGTATGTGTTGTAGAGACGGAAACTCAGCTCTTCTGTCTCAGTTTGGGTTTCTATTGCTGTGAAGAGACAGCATGACCACATGATCACAGCGACTCTTTTTTTTAAAGATCGATCTATCTATCTATCTATCTATCTATCTATCTATCTATCTATCTATCTATCTATCATGTATACAGTGTTCTGCCTGCATGTACACCTGTAGGCCAGAAGAGGACACCAAATCTCATTACAGATGGATGTGAGCCATCATGTGGTTGTTGGGAATTGAACTCAGGACCTTTGGAAGAGCAGTCAGTGCTCTTAGCCTCTGAGCCATCTCTCTAGCCTGACCATGGCAACTCTTATAAAGGAAAACATTTAACTGAGGTGGTGGCTTACAGTTTCAGAGGTTCAGTCCATTATCTTCATGAGGGGAGCATGGCGTCATGTAGGCAGATGTGCTGGCATGGTAGCTGAGAGTCCTGTATTTTGCAGGCAACAGGAAGTCAACTGAGACACCAGATGTTATCCTGAGCATAAACCTCAAAACCCCTCCCCCAACAGGGACATACTTCCTCCATCCAGGTCACACCCACTCCAACAAAGACACACCTCCTAATAGTGCTACACCTTGTGAGATTATGGGGGCCCATACACTCAAACTACCATACCTTCCTATCTACAGACCCCCTCCTCCTCGTTCAGTGGCGGCCCTTCCCATCCTGAGCCCATGCGGCATATTTGAGACCAGTTATACTTGCCCAAGATGCTATTATTATCAAGGCTCAGGACAGGACAGTGATTGGATTAATAGCAGAGCCCTTTGTGACTTAGAAGGCTGGTTGCAGCCATGGTCTTCTTGGGCCTTGGCTGGTGTTAGTCTCCTGGGGACGGAGCCTTCATTCCTCATGAGGGGCCATAGGATCTTTCCTCGAAAGGTCTTTGGTTTCTGACTTGGGTTTGCATTTAGGCCATTTACCCGACGTCTGGTGTTTCTAGGTTTTTGTTGCCCACATAGGTGGATCCCAAGCTCCCAGTCAGTAGAGATATGCAGAAGAGACTGTGTGAGCATGTTTCCCAGCGCCACTGAAGTCTCTCTTACTAGTGTGGCCTTAGAGGTAAGTGACTCAATCATTGCAACCTGAGTCTCCTCACCTACAGAGTGAGCCAAGATGCCCCCTCCCCCCATCTCGCAAAATACTAGCGAGAGGAAGTGACTTGCTCCCACCTACCCCTTAAAATGGTCTTGCTTGTTCTAAGGATCTGACTTCCTGTCAACTCTCCAAGTGAACTCTGAAGTTTTTGACAGCAGAGACCACATCACAGTCATCTTTGTATTTTCAGTGTCAAGAATAGGGCCTGGCCCACAGTACATGCTCAATAACCACGTCCATTTCAAGCTCAGAGCTATGTGGGCAGATCGTGTGGTGGGGATTTTTATAAAAGACCCCCGGTCCTGCAGAGACCTTTCCCTTGGGTTTATCTTTGGGCTCTTGGGCTCCTCCTGTGTCTCTGAGTGAGCCATCCATTCCTCATCCCCGGTTTTCTCTGAACCATGGGCGAGTTAGCTTTGTATGACTCCTTCTAGAGAAGGCAGCACAATGGAGGTATATTTTAGTTTTTAAAAGTGCTGTGGACTGTAGGCTGTCATACAATAGGCTGGTTTTCAGAAGGAATGGTATGCTTGTGTCCTTTGGGCTACTTGATGATGCTACCCAGGCTTATGAACCTGAGTCTGCTTCCCTAGAGGCTGTTGGAGTGGGGGCTGGGACACAGACATAAAGAGCCCTCTCCAGGAGGTTCCTCTGACTCCTCCCCAGCTCCTTCAGTGTCTTTGGGGCAGGGCATTGGGAACACAGAGGTAATGATGTCGCACACCAAGCCTAAATATCATGCCTGTATGTTGACTGAGGTTTCTGTCCTGCCTGGTTTCTGTAGTCATTAAGTCCTAAAGGAATCACACAGAGGTCTACATTAATCGATTGGCCTAGAATCTCAGGCTTCTTATTTACTCTTATAACTTATATTAGCTCATAATTTTTGTCTGTGTTAGCCATGTGGGTTGGTACCTTTTTTGGTGAGGCAGTCACATCTTTCTTGCTCTGTGTCGAGCTTCCTCTGTCTGGGTGGCAACTGCAGTCTGAAATTTTCCTCTTCCCATAATTCTTGTTGCCACACCTCTACTTCCTGCCTGGTCGCTGTCAACTCGCCTATACTTCCTGCCTGGCTACTGGCCAATCAGCATTTTGTTAAAAATAATACAAGTGACAGGATAAAAGACCATTGTCCCACAACACCTATACACGGGAAAGGGAGTCTCTCTGGCTTTTTTCCCCACAAAACATTGAATATGTCATGGTCCTGAAAGCCCCAGCTCTCAGGCTGCTGGAGAGCTTCCCTGGGTGCTTCCACAAGGATGAGATGGGCCCTCCCCTGTCTCCCGTGTTTCATGACACCTCAGTTACCAACAGAAGCCCACCCTTGTATCCTGGCTGCCTTCCTTCTTCAAGCTGCTGCAGCCTGCAGGGGGTGCATGCCTGAGGTGAGGGGCTGGACTCCTGGTGAGCAGGGAGCAAGGTCAGCTGCTCACTGCACAGGCTGTAGTGCCGGAAGTCCTTATTTATCCCACCTCCTTCCACCACCCTCCCTAGCTCCTCCCCAAACATCTGCTGGCAGAGAAGGTAACTCCTTCTCTGGGAGTGGGTCTGGAGTGTCGTGCAGCTCCGACCCCCAAAGCTTTCTCCTCCCAAGCAGCCCTGTGAGAAAGGTCCATGCAAGGTATCTGGTATACCCGCCCCGCCCCCCTCCCCCCCATCTCTCTGGACACTGTATCCCATTGCTTCCCTAATGTCTTGCTGAGCTCACTCTTCTTGCTAATTGGCTGTGTCCTTTCTTCCTCAGGTACCACTGATTCCCCTTGCTGGTCTTACTGGGCTACCGCTGTGACTTCCTCACAGGGGGTCCTGGTTGCTTCCCCTCCACCCTTTGTTTTTGAGCTCCAATATAAATCTGCTCAGGTCTCTCTCCTTTTCTCTATCTCCACCTCTCCCTCCCCTTCTTCCTTTTTTACTCTCCCCCCCTTCTTCTTTCACAAATGTGTCAGATACTATTCCACAAATGTACCTGAAGCAGGGCACGAGAGTGTCTGTGGGTCACTTCTATCCCATTGCGTCTAGGGGTTGGTGCCCAGGGCTATGGATAAGCACACATCCCTCAGTGAGGCATTTGGTGCATGTTGGCACCAGCCCCTGACAATACTTTCGGCCTCCCATCTCCCACTTTGTGCCTGTGAGCTGAGCTCTGGCCTTGCTGAACCATTCTGCATTCTCCCAACAGCCTGGAGCAACACCCTCCTTTACATTCCCCATCAGCATCATGGCCCCAGTGCAAAACATCCCACGTGGAGCATCTCACACGGTAATGCTCTCACACTGAAGAGCAAGTGTGAGTCCCATGGGGTTGATGCAGCCTGAAAACCCAAAGAAGCCTCTCCTTTGTAGAACAGAACCCAGAGTCTCTAAATGTAGCTTCTGCGAGCACCCAAGTCGCCGAGAGTCACCTCTTCCTTTTGTCCACACTGTAAGGAGGATTTGGTTGCGCACCATTTTGTTCCTCTGCAGAGTGTTGCTGCTCCTGTGAGAGACTGCCTCTGCAGCACCTCTGGAGCTCACGAAGGAAGGACGTACGTGGTGAAAGTCCATACACACTCCCTTAATCCTAACACTTGGGAGGCAGAGGCAGGCGGATCTCTGTGAGTTTGAGACCAGCAAAGTCTACAAACCAAGTTCCAGGACAGGCTCCAAAGCTATACAGAGAAACCCTGTCTTGGAACCTGCCTCCCAAAAAAGTTATGCAATATTTCTACCACCCATTAGCTCCAGTTGAAAGCATAAAGAACATTGAGTTCATTATGATTATTAAATGACGAGAACTAAAATGTATGAAGTGAGGGAGGATAAAAAAATTGAGAATGGCCTTTTGCTTTGGCAGTCTGCCTATCTAAGATGCTCAGGGCAAAGTTCAAGCTCTGTCCTCACTAAGGATTGATCTCAGGATGCTAGCTCCTTTTCTCTGGGTCTTATTTTAATACATATCATGGTATTTCTAAGAGGTAAAAGGGACATTTCATGCAAACACTCTCCAAATAGATGCACGTGATTGTGGATGAGACACAAATCCAAGTCCTTCCCAGCATCTTGGCTGAGGGGAACCAGATGTGGCCTACAGAAAGTCCACACCCCTCTACCCACTGCTCTGAGGCCCACTTAGAACTTCTGTTCTTGCTTACAATAAATACATTTGGCAGCAACCTGTGCTCTGGGCTGAAACTGGCTTGTTCAGTCTTGACCCCACTCAGGAGAACGTTTACACAGTTTTCTGTAGAACTCACTCATGTGTAGCACACATTCTAATTGGTCTCAGTAATAAAAACTCGGAGTCAGCTATCAGGGGGTAAAAGCAGAACAGCCAGTCACTAGAGAGTTCTTACCTCTACCAATGCTCAGACCAAAGGGGCGATTCTGTTCCTATGAATCCTCAGACTGCCCTGAGCTCCTGTCTCCTTTTGCCTTATATTACACTCTCCACCCAGCCATATCACTTCTGTCTCTACCTCCCTGCTGCTGGGATTAAAGGTGTAGGATCCCAAGTGCTGGAATCACTTTTGTGTGAGCTGTTTCTCCTCTAGACAGATTCAATTTTGTGTAGCCCAGGGTGACCTGAACTCACAGAGATATGTCTGCCTCTGTCTCCAGAGTGCTGGGATTAAAGGGGTGTGCCACCACTGACTGGCCTCTATGCTAACTAGTGGTTTAGCTCTGCACTCTGGTCTTCAGGCAAGCTTTATTTATTATAGCATAACAAAATATCACCATATCCATGAGATGCCATAGTGCATGCACTTTGGTTTTGCTCTAAAATCTTGAAATGACAATTTCTGAAAGGCTTCCAGGTGAGTATTTCAGGTTGTTTTGAGAAGGTCTTTAGAAGTAAACTTTTGAAGTCTGTGAGAGGTTTCTTGTGGTCTTTGTATAAGGATCCTTGAGTACTGTGATAACACATAACATTCATTCATCCATCCATCCATCCATCCATCTGTCCATCTATCAATTCACCTATCTATCTATCTGTCTGTCTGTCTGTCTGTCTGTCCGTCCGTCCGTCCGTCCGTCCGTCCATCCTTCATCCAGCAAGTACACAAAGCACTCTGAAGGTGAGGCAGATCTATCCTTTTTCACTGTGATGCTGGGTCTTGTCTGTTGATCGAGTTAACAAGGATTGGTGAATCACCTTTGTGTGTCTGTGGGGACATCTCCAGACAGGATTGACAGATGGGACAGAGACTGGGGAAGAAGTGCCCCATCCAGTGAGCTGATGGATGGAAGGTTATCTGAGGAAGCTGTGTCTGGACCTGCAAGCCCCGTTCTGTCTGGCTGTGTATATGGCTGCTTCCTGTAGACGTCAGACTTGGGATCGTTCAGTCTTTCAATGTGAACTCAGCATAGTGGCTTTCCAGGAAGCTTCTAGATCTTCAGCACTAGACCAGACTGCTGAGGTGTCTGTTTCCTGATTTGGTAGCTACCATGTTGTCTACTTTCCAGCGTGTGAATGTATGGCATTATTGAAATGAGCAACTTCAATCATGTAAGCCAGTCCAACAAATACATCCTTTCCACTTTCTTTCTTTATCTGGAGCAGGGTCTTTCTATGTAGTCCTGGCAGTCCTGAAAATTGCTATGTAGACCAGGCTGCCCTTGAGATCACAGAGATCCACCTGCCTCTGTCTCCCGTTTGCTGGGATTAAAGGTGTGCACTACTACACCAGGCTTTGAATTTTATTTGCCTGCATGTATGTTTATATTTATGTTTATGTTTATGTATCATGTGTGTTCCTGGCCATCAGGGCTCTTTGTTCTGGAGTTACAGATGGCTATGAACCACCATGTGGAGGCTGGGATTGAACAGGGTCTCCGGAAAAGCAGCAAGTACTCTTAACTGCTGGGCAATATCTCCAGCCCCCATTTTTTGTTTTTTTTTTGACTCAGAATCTTGCTGTGGTAGCCTGTAATCCCCCACAGGCATGCCTAGAAGTCAAATAATCCCACCCAGGCAGACCCAGATGTGTCTTCAGGCATCTCCTAGGTGATGTCAGATACTGTGATGTTGGCAACACAGTAAGTGATAAGTATATTGTTTTGTAAAATTTGCTTGATATTCTCAATAACTCCATCAGTTATAATATTCTCATTTTAATGAGAAAACCGGAACACAGTGGTGGATCTGAGGTTTGAACCGAGGCAGCCTGGCTCCAGAGTTCTGGTTCTGATGATAGTGGTCCCTCCTCCCGCCTCTTCTCTTAACCGCTGAGATGCTAATTACCAACCAGTCTAATATATTCCTTTAAATAGCCACTATAGCATTAGCTTAGCTGACTGGAAGGCTCTACAGTTCAGTTGTCTTTACTTTTCTTCATTTGCCCATCTGTCCATCTTTCCATCTGTTTGTCCATCCATGCAAGATCAACGGGATGTAAAGGGTTCACAGAGATGCCACTTTACCAGGGGTTAGTTTCCAGCCTCTCAGAGTGTCAATTAATTGCCAGTATAAAATGGCATCCTAATATTTACCTTACAGATTTGCTGAGTATTAAATGAGCTGTTTCATGTGTAATGTCTAGCCTTGAGTCTGCGTTTCCGTGTAGTTCAAAACCTTACACAGTGACGGTTTTAAAATACTGCAGCTAGTAGAATTTCCGCAATGTTTCCACCCTCCCCTTTTATTCTTGATCAGTGATGTTGTCTGTTTCCGCCTCTGGGAGAAGAAAGTATTGAATTGCTTGTGTAGTCGATGACCACTCTGGCCACCCACTTCTTCCTGGGACTAAGGGTACCATCTGCCTGTTGGATGGCAAGGATTCAGCACAGTGGGGTGGCCCAGTCTCATTCCCTTCCCGCCCTTGCTGTTGACAAAGTCTGGGCTGCTGCTCTCTGAAAGACAATGACAGAAAGCCGGGGAGTGTGCTGGCCCTTCCTCTTCCAGGGAGGCCGCGGAGATGGAGAACATTGGGAAGACAGCTGGGCGGGTCCTGGGAGCGACTGGACTGTGCATGAGCTTCTGTAGAGTCCTAATAGCAAGGTCAAGGGTGACATTCAGAGATTTCTTGTTCTCTGAATTTCTGCTCCTCGACATGGTGAGGGGAGGAGGCAGACAGCCTTTTGCCAGAGAGAGCTTGGCACTCAGGTTCCTGCCATCTGGGTTGTGAATGCTCTCTCTTCCTCCCTCTCTCTCTCATTTCTGCTGTGCATGTGTGCATACACTCCTGTCTCTGTGTATCCGTGTCTTTATGTTTGTATGTGTCTGTGCATGTACCTGTGTGTGTCCCTGTGTTTATGTGTGCTATGTGTCCGTGTCTATCCATGCATGTGTGTTCATAGACAGACTTTTTGGATAGATGTTGGAAGGTCTTAAGGCAAGGACAAAGAAGTTCATGTCTATTCAGCTTCATCCCCAGCGATGCCTCTTTCCCCAGGTTAAAAGGTAGAACCAGGCTCCAAAGGAAGTGGGTGCTCATAGCATTCTAAGCTTTCTAAAGACAACCCTGGGCTGGCAAGATGGCTCACCAGGTAAAGGCCTTTGTCACAAAGACTGCTGGCCTGAGTTTCATCCCTAGAACCCATGTGGCTGAAGGAGAGGACTGATTTCTGCAAGGTGTCCTTTGACTTCCATGTGCACAGCACAGGTCACAGGTGGACTCTCTCTCTCTCTCTCTCTCTCTCTCTCTCTCTCTCTCTCTCTCTCTCTCTCAGATAAATATTAAAAAACAAAACAGAAAAACCCCCAAAGACAGCCCAATATACAATAATGATCAACACTAAAACAAAGCATACCAAATACAAAGAAAAGAAACCAGTGGCCCAGGCTTTCTGCTATGGCCCCCTCCTCAGCTCCCTAAGAAGAGGGCTGATATTTCTGGACCACTGTCCCACTGGGACTTTCCATATACAATGATGCACGGTCAACATTCCCACTCTAAAACAGGGAACTGGGATACAGCAAGAAAAGAGTGGACCAAAGCAAAACCAAAGCCCAGTAGGGAAAACACCACGGTGGGTACATCGTGACCACACGGGTACGTACTGTTCCAGATGGTAGGCTGCCCACTGTATGAGATTACCAGCCAGCAGCCCACAGCTGAGGCCCAGCCCAAACTTTGGCTGGCTTGTGTCCATGTACGGATGTGGGAGAAATGGCTTAGTTGGGTGAACTAGATGTAGGAACTTATTCCAGATCCTTCCAAGGTGGGATACTTCCAGGTTCTGTGTGGGGACTGTGCTGAAACATATGGACTATCAGTTCAGCTGGGGAAGAGGGGTCCATTGCTCCTGGAGTTCAGGGAGCAGAGACCATGTAGCAATGGTAGGTGGCTGCTCTCGCAGGCCCTTGGACTTTTCCATCTGGAAGGTGCGGCTGTAGAGGGAACTTAGCTGCTGAACAGACACTTGCTGGCTGGCTTGAACCCCTGGTCAGCCAGAAGAGTCAAGATGAATCCGTTCAGCACAGACGTACTAAGCATGCCCCAGTCCCCCAAACTGAGTTTTCTAGGGTACAATAGGGATATGGTAAGTGCATTACTTTCTTCATTGTTGAGACCAAACGCCTGATAAGGAGCCGCTGAAGAAAGAAAGGTTTTATTGTGGCTTGTTTGAGGGGATAGGGTTCATCACAGTGTGTGTGGTGGTTTGAAAGAAAATGGCCCCAAAGGGAAGGGCACTATTAGGAGGTGTGGCCTTGTTGGAGGAAGTGAGTCACTGTGGGGGTGGGCTTTGAGGTCCCTTTTCTCAATCCTCACTCAGTGTGACAGTTGACTTCCGCCTCTGAGTCCAGATGCAGCATTCTCAGCTCCAGCACCACATCTACCTGCAGGCCATCATCCTCCCCATCCTGATGATAATGGAGCCAACTTCTGGAACTGTAAGAGAGCTGCCTCCATTAAATGTTTTCACTACAAGAGTTGTCTCTGCCCAGCAATCGAAAAGCCTAAGACAGAAGACACATGGTGGCAGGAGCGTGAGGTGGCTGATCACACTGCACCTGTCGTCTGTCAGGAAGCTGGCTTTCTCCTCTGCCTTTTGAGCCCGCAAAGATTGTGCCTGCATCCTGCCCAGGTCCTGAACACCCGAGAGATGCCAAGTTCAGAAGCAGTGGGCTAAGCCGTTTGGTGGAGGAAATTTCAAGACAGCATAGCAGTCAGGTTGTGGCGCTCAGCCAATGGGATGGGGCTACCTACATTTAGAGTGGGCTTTCTGGGTGATTCTCAATCCAGTCAAGTTGGTAATGAAGGTTGATCCTCACAGAAAGGAAGCTGGAGAGGAGAAGAGGTCTCAATCCAGTCAAGTTGGTAATGAAGGTTGATCCTCACAGAAAGGAAGCTGGAGAGGAGAAGAGGGCAGGGAGTGTGTGTGGGGGGCGAGGCTCAGGTGGCCAATCAGGCCTCACTATGAAGGTGGCAATGAAGTGGAGATCTGAAGAGGCAAAAGAGCCTTGTGGGTGTCTAGAAAGAGGATAGAGCAAACTGAGGGAAAGGCAGGTACAGAGGGCCTAGGGCGGTGGTGGAGGTAGGGGGTGGGGTGGGGCGGGCAGTCGGGCCAGAGCAGAAGTACAGGAGGAATCTGGTAGAAGATGACAAAGAGGGATGGCTCATGCCGGACCCTGAGGGTCACTTCCAAGCTCTCACTGGAGAGTTCTGGTAGAGAGTATTATATGCTCACTTTAGCTGAGGTTTGGCAGAGATACTGTAATCATGTTTGGCCTCCTACTGCAGGGGTGTGGTCAGGGGGCTCTGCAAGAGGAGGCCTGGGAGTAACAGCACTCCTTCATGCTGAGGAACCTGTGGAAGGAGGCCTGCGGTCATGATATCTAGTACTTGTGGAGGGAGGTCCGTGGGAAGCATGTACGATATACTTACCAACATCCTACACGGGGAAGAAGGAATCCATGAGTGTCTCAGGCCATGTGAAGTAATACTGCATAAAGTCTCTCTCTCTCTCTCTCTCTCTCTCTCTCTCTCTCTCTCTCTCTCTCTCACACACACACACACACACACACACACACACAGAGCATGGTGTGGGGTGTGTGAAGACTGCCCACCAAAACTAGGCAGTGGTTATTCCTGGTCCAGGGTTTAGGTGATCCTGACTTTCTTCCTGACACGCTTAAAAAAACCCCAAACTACTGTTTACTTAAATTCCTTTTTAAATAATAAGCAAATTATTATTTACAAAACCAGGGAAAAATCCAATGGAGCTATTTTCATCATGGGAGAGTAAGATAAATAATTAAAAGAGGTGGTGTTTTATAATACATAATTTTCTCAGGTCCTGTTGCAACCGATGCAAAGTCTTCAAAACCAAGATGGCGCTAAAGAGGGTGGCGAAGTCTTCTCCAGTTGCTCCGACGGCTGCTCTTATCCAGGTTGTTTGCAGCCATTCAGTGAAGCAGGCAGCTGCAGAAGATGTCCCTTCTGTGCCCCAAGTTTACCAGCTTCCCATTTGTGTCATTGCAAATTCATTACTGCTGGGAGGCAATTTTGGGGCTGAACCTTATGAGGCACCTGCTAGAAGTGGGGAAGTGGTGGTGGTGGGGGGGAGGCACCAGCTGGAACTCTTGGGACTCAGGGTGATGCTTAACTCACTCTCTCCCCAGCCCTTTCAGGAAAGAGTCAGAAGATCTTCACAAAGGAGGAAGATGAAGAGGAGGAAGGTACTGCTGAGGGCTATTGCCGCCCGACCCAGATTCCCCGAGGAATCCTATCATATGAATAATTAACTATAGCAAGCCAAGGAACTGATCTTCAGTGAACAGAGAGTTCATGAAAATTTAAAGACTGGCGCTGAAACAGGCCCCGTGCGTTGTTTTCATGGTGACTTAGATATCTTTGAAAACCTAAAGTCTCAAGGTCTGCCCTAGGGTCCTACTGTGACATTAGCACTGGCTTCCTGAACTCCTGAGTCTCTGGGGGGGTGGGGGGTGGGGTGGGGCTTCTCTGGGAGCTCTGTCTAGGCAGAAGAGGCTAGTGCCTTCAGGTGAGACTATCCCTGGGTACCTCTGGATACCCGTAGGCGGGTTACAGGTGTCCCCCTAAGCAGTGGATCCATATTGTTGGGTTACCAAGGCAACCCCATTCCTCCTGGGACAGGGGAGGAAGGGATGCTGACGGAATAGGATTTCATGAGCTGTCTTTCCATAGGAATTGGGGCTAAAAATACCCCACAGTTGGCACTTGCATGATTCCAGGAGCCTTTCTGCCTCCTGTCTCTGCACAGTTAGCAACTGCTCCCTGGCCGAGTCCTGATCCTGTAGAGCTGAGCTTGGCACTGCCCGGGGGTGAGGAGAGCTAGCTCTTCAGGAAACTGGTGATTACCTTATTGGCTGGGTGTGGAGGCCTGAGTTGGGCTGGTGTTTCCCTGGCAGACACAGGCGTGCTCTTCCCCAGAGTCATTAGTGGTAACTCCCAGAAGCTGTTTAGAATCACGAGGCAGCTGGCAGCCCCGGGGCGCCGAAGGTGGGTGTAGGAGGGTCTCGACTAGCTGGCCAGGTTGATCTTTAGGGACCCGTTGCTTCCTTTCTCCTTTCTGTCCGCATTGCAGGGCATGCCCCAAGGCAGAGAAAGAAGTTCAAGTCTCGGTGTCTCCCAGCATTGAGTTTGTGCCCCCAAGGGCAGTCCTGGCTCTGGGTCTAAGTGTCAGAAAAGGCTGGGAGAGCTTGAGTCACAGGGTGCTGACTTGCCCCATGATGCTGTGAGCTGCAAGGGTCCTGGAATTCTAAAACCTACCAGTCTGAGCTTGAGAACAATGTCTGTGCTCTGTAGACGTGGGGACTTGAGGACGGGACTAGGAATTGCACATCCAGAGGAAGGCCAGCCATCTCCAGGACTCAGACAGGAAACTCCTTGGTTGCCAGAGGACTCCCTCGGCCCACAGCCAGCCTCAGCAGGTCGCTTGGAGGACCACCAGTGCTCCTGTGTCCCTCCAACCTCCCTCATGCTGGAGACTGAACATGGCATCTTTTATAAACGGTGGTGACTGCTCTACTACTGAACCACACCCCTAGCCCTGGGAGCTCTTGGTCTGAGAAAGGTCGGAGATTTTGCATTTTGAACACACTCCCAGGAGATGCCTGGGTTGGATTTCCATGGGACAGCAACCTCGAGTAAGAAGGCTCAAGAGAAAGGGGTCTAAACAGGGCAGTGAATAAGAATCTACACAAGTATTTTAAACTCTGGATTCCTGAGCCCCACCGTAGACCTCTGGAATCAGAGCCATGGTGTGGTGATCTGTGTAAAAGGATAATGGATGGCTTGATTCGTGACTTTGTCTTGTAACTGCCGTCCTGTCAGGCCTGCTGTGGACACTGAGAGAAAGGCCTCCCCAAACCCGTTTGTGCCAAACATTTTTTTTTTCTATTTTTAGTGAGATTTGCTCCTTTTGAATCTGGCCTATCATTCACCATTTAACAAATATTTATTAAGTCTCTCCTGTGTTACCATAAAGGTCTGTTCTTTCCTGTGTAGCAGGACAGACAGTTGGTAGGTAACAGCGCCTGCTTCATGCCTCCTAGGCTGTACAACTGAATTAGAGAAATCCCCGGTGGCTTAGAGTTCACGAGCTTGCTTCCCTTACATGGTTATAACGCTGCTAATGTGTTCTTAATGAGCTGCCACTTACTTATGCAAATAGCAGGGCACAGATGCCAGGGGCATTGGGGCTTACAGAGCAGCGTGCCTCTGCAGCTTGCATGCGTTTTCAGGCAGAGCTGCTGGTCTCTGGGGCTTGTTCTGTTCTTCATCCTTAATAGCTACGATGTGGGTAGTGTGTCTGTCACTGTGTATGCTGGGCATCTCACCAGGATAGCCTGGCATGAGGGCACCTCTGGCTGTGAGAGGAGTAGGTAGGGACCATCCTAGACACCCCCTTGCTTTGTTATCTCTGTCCACCTCTGTCTTGTGCTGGCTGGCTTTTACCAAGCTCTGGGGAGACCAGTGTGGGTGGGAGGCAGCGGCTGTTGACCTCAGAAATGGGTGCTGTTTAGACCTAAGTCAGGCTGTGAGTTTCATTTCTGGCCTCTATGAAGAAATTTCAGGAAAAGGTGCTTTTGAATCTTTTTAAAGTCCAAAAGCAAGCAAACTGAAAGCCCTCACACCAACAAAACAAAACACTTCCGTTCCTGTCTTCATTTCTCTCCCCTGTTTCCCTGAGGACTTCCCTACCACAGTCAGAGCCAGAGAGGATGCTGGGATGGTGTGCCAGCTACTTCATTTTCTACTTGCTGTGGCTTCTAGTTGCTGTGGCAAGACAAAAGCAACTTAAAGAAGGAGGCTGGAGAGATGGCTTAGTGACTAGTAGCATACGTTGCTCTTCCAGAAACCCGAGTTCAGTTCCCAGCACTCATGTCAGGCAGCTCACAGCTGCCGGCTACTTCCGCTCCAGGGGATTTGGCATCCTCTTCTAGCCTCTGAGGCTGCATGTGCTAACCTGTACATATCAACACACAACATGCCCATATTGAAAAAGAGGATAAAATAAACATAAATTTGAAATAAAGAAGCAGGGATTTACTTTGGTTCATAGTGAAGGGTGTAACCCATCACAGCGATATCATGGTGGCAGATAATGAGGCAGCGGGTTACACTGCACTTGCAGTTGGGAAGCAGGAGGTGAGCAATGCCCTCAGTTGCTTCCTCATCACCCCCCTTCTTATTCAGTCTGTGACTCCACCCTGAATATGGGTGTGTCTTTCTTTCTTAGTTAAAGTTCTCAGGAAGCACGCTCACAGACACACCCAGAAGTGATCCCAAAATTCACTCTAATCCAATGAAGACTGCCCATCACAGATAGTGGGTGGTTCTTCACTGGGCGTGTCATGCTTATTCTCCCGTAGGCTGTTTTGCAGGGCTGCTGTCTTGGGTACCACAATAGGCACTGTTACATGGAGCTGAACAGGCCCCATGCCATGGGAAACCTACCTGGAAAGATGGTCTGATAGGAGCAAGCACTCATCTCTGATGTGCTCCCTGGCCCACCCAGGCTATCTGCTGGGTGGAGTTGCTTGTGATGTCCCCATGGTTTTAGCCCCAGGGATTGGCCTAACTGGATGGCAAGGGAATGAAGAAAGGGCAGACATAAGTACAGAAAAGCTGGGATTAGGTGGACTGGACTCTGATGGAGAAGTCACAGTACCTTGGAATCATAACGTATTTATTGTATTGAATAGGGAGGCAGAGTTATTGCATACAGCTGAACAAAGAGACAGATTTAGTTCATCCTGGTAGGAGCTGCTCTGTAGTGAGAAGTTTCCAGGCCATAAACATAGGGGTTGGGGAGAAAACTAAGGTGGACATTTTCTGGATACTCTATTAACATCCACACATGGACCAGCAGAAGACTTTGCCACTTCTGTGGGCACTGGGGTCTTTGACATAGCTGTCCCCATGTCAACAGTGCACCCACTTAGTACTTCACTCAATCACTATGCCACATAAAAGGCCAGACAAAATGGTGTACATCTCTAACCTTAGCACTTCCTCAGGGGAGATAGGTGGAGAAGGCAGGAGAACAATCTGGATGCTCTCTACACAGCCACCCTGGAGTAAGAAGCTCAGCAGTGAAACATCAAGAGAGACCCATCCTCAACAAAGTGGAAGGTAAGACTCCCAGATATTGTCTTCTGACCTCCACACATGCACCGTTGGTGCAGGACAATTCTGTATTCTGTCAATTATGTTTTACATAAACGCTGATTGGTCAGTAGCCAGGTAGGAAGTATAGGTGGGACAACCAGACAGGAAGTAGAGGCAGGGCAATGAGAACAGGAGTATTCTGGGAAGAAGGAAGCTCTTCCCACAGTCTTGTCCAGACACCAAAGAAGAAGGATGTGACCTGCCCCGCTGAAAAAGGTACTGAGCCATGTGGCTAACATAGGTAAGAATAATGGGTTAATATAAGTTATAAGAGTTAATAAGAAGCCTGAGCTAATGGACCAGTTTATAACTTATGTAGACCTCTGTGTGATTTTCTTTGGGGCTTACCGGCTGTGGGAACTGTGCAGGACAGAAACCCCAAGCAGGCCCTCATGTTATTCACCGTGGCAAGCGCACACACATACAAGCGCGCGCACACACACACACATAAATATGCAAGTTAAATAGTAATGGAGAGAGAGCACAAGCAAGGAACTCAGGACCGCGAGGGGTGCACCCATACACTGAGACAAGGGGGATGTTCCATCGGGAACTCACCAAGGCCAGCTGGCCTGGGTCTGAAAAAGCCCGGGTTAAAACCAGTCTCGCTGAACATAGAGGACAATGAGGACTACTGAGACCTCAAGAACAATGGCAATGGGTTTTTGATCCTACTGTACCTATTGGTTTCGTGGGAGCCTAGGCAGTTTCGTGGATGCTCACCTTACTAGACCTGGATGGAGGTGGGTGGTCCTTGGACTTCCCACAGGGCAGGGAACCCTGATTGCTCTTTGGGCTGATGAGGGAGGGGGACTTGATTGGGGAAGGGGGAGGGAAAGGGGAGGCGGCGGTGGGGAAGAGACAAATCTTAAATAAATAAATAAATAAAAATAGTAATGTGTTCTTGTGTGTTAGGGTTCTCTAGAGGAACTGATGGATAGAATGAATAAACACAAAGGGGAACTTATTGAGCTGGCTTACATGGTAGAAATTAGGGTCCAACAATGATCATATTGCATGTTAGAGAGACTGAAAACCCAGAATCTGTTCAATGTATGAAGCTGGCTATCTCAGTGGCTCAGTCTGACTCTGAAAGCCTTGGGGAGTTACTTATCTTTAGTTTGTATTGGAAAGCCAAAGTAGATTCTAATGCAATGGAGGATGTCATCATCATCATCATCATCATCATCATCATCATCATCAGCAGCAGCAGCAGCAGCAGCAGCAGCAGCAGCAGCAGCACCATAGATAAACTTACCAAGAAGGGAAATCAAGTAAACAGATAGCACTGAGCTTTCCTTGGATCTCTTTTTATCTAAGGTGCCTGCCAAAAGATACCACCTATTAGCAGGAGGGTCTTCTCCCCTCAGTTAATCCTCTCTGAAAATGGCCTCTCAGACCTACCTTAAGGTGTGCCTCTCAGACAGTCAAGATGAACACACCTTGGATCCTGTTCTCACATCCAGCCACTCTACAGTGGGATTTCTGGTGTTTTCACAACAGATGAGAAGCGACAAACTTCAGAGCCGGTGTCTCAGCTACTCGTGTATGGGCTCCGTGACTGGGAGAGGTCATTCACCTTTGGGGCCTCTCTTTTGACAGTGGTGAGCAGGAAACGTGGTGTGGCTGAAAGAAATCTAGAAAGTTAGCTTCAGTTTAGAAATATAAGCTGTTGTTACCGAAGGGCCATCTGCTGCCCCTTTCAGAGAAGGAGGAAGACAGTCAGACTCATGCCAATGGCCATGGTGTCACTTTATGGACTGATAGGCACTGCCCCCATCTCCAGTACTGCAGACAGATTGTCACGGCATGTGACACTATCCTTATGCAAGAATATTACAAATTCAGTTTCTTGAGACGTTGTGCCAAACCCTTCAGCAACATAGAAATCTTCACATCTGCTTAGCTTCTCTGAATCACTAATTTTGGTAACTGGGCAAGGGAAGCTTGTCCGCAAGGAGGCTCTACCTTCCTTGTGCTGAATGAATGTGTGTGTGTGTGTGTGTGTGTGTGTGTGTGTGTGTATGTATATATATATATTTCATGTTTTGTTCTTGGGTTTGTAAAATACAGTATTGGCATTAGTAGTGGTGAGAAAACTGCCTCCAGTTCTTCTTAGAGCAGGGCAGGCAATAATCAAATAATTATACTCTTAGCTACTTAACTATTTTGGGCAAATGATTCTGGAAAGGGCTCATTTTGTCTTTTAAAGGAGAGAATCAACCAAATCCAAGCATGTTGAAAATGCCATAGGAAAACTTGTTGCTTTGTATGCTAATTAAAAATGAACTTTTTAATTAATGTATTAATGATACATACTAAGATGTTTATTATGATGTTTCCCTATATCCATATACTCTAACTGATCAAATCCAAATTTCCTTTGCCCCTAACCTCCAGTAATTATTACTCTGCTTTCTGGACAACTTAAAAATTTCTTTCTTTAAATCTATTTTTGTGTGTGTATGCACACGTGTGTGCATATGTCCTGGTGAGCCTGTGGAGATCAGAGAACAATGTTTTGGGTGTCAGCTGTCCTCTTCTACCTTGTTTTGAGTCAAGGTCACTCATGTACGACACAATGCACTGTCCTCGCTAGCTGTCCCCAGCTTCTGGGTAATTAATTCTCTTGTCTCTCCTCCTTTTTCTTCCTGGGGATGGAAGTAGGCAGAGCTTTGCAACCTGTAGCAGTTTGAACTCAAGACAGTAGTTCGCGCCTCACTCAGGCTCCTGGTTATGGCACTCTGGTGTTTGCTGGGAGATTACACAGGTCCCAGACAAGGTTACGGAGCATAGTTCACATCACCTATCTAAATGGGACGTTACTCTGTGAGGATGGCAAGCATCTTCAGTCATCGGGACCACCTGCATCTGCACATCTACACTGATGGAGTTTGCTGGTATTCTCTTCTCTACTTCTTTTACCCTTCAAAGGTTAGGCATCTGTTAGGGATATATATATCCCTAAATATATAATATATATATTTACTGTGCTCTTGTCCTAGGTCTTTGAGTCTTTCAAAGTTCCAGTCTCCTTCTTGCTGGTTTCCAGTGTCTTCTGATAATTACCCACCTCAAAACGTAGGCATCTGTTTCTTCCTTCTGCTCTCTGTGGAGGAGGAGGAGCATGCTGTCTTTTTCTGGCCTCCTTGGATCTCTTTTTTTTCCTGTGCATTTTCTTTGGAAGTTTGAAGAGGGGTTTGACCGGCCCTAAACTTTGGTGGGATTGTCATGTGGGTCCGGCAGACTGATCATGAACTATCTCATATTCAACGCCAGGAAAACACCGTTTTCCTACACCACAGATAAATTCCACACCAAACTATTTCCACTCTGGCTTAGGCTCTTAAAACAAGGACCTCATCTGAAAACAAAATTCATGATTTTCCAGAGGAGCCACATCTCCTTGGGTTGAGGCCTTCTCACTTTCTGAGTGAGCCCCAGTCACACTGGTTATCCTGCAGATCCGCCAACACTCAGTGTTCCTGCTGACCTCAGGGCCTTTGCACACACGATGCCCTCCCTCTTAGCACACTTACTGCTGGACCAGTGCTCCTTTAGAGAAGCTGCTACAGCCCTGCCTCAGAGCTGCCGGGCCTCCTTCTCTGTTCTACTGTAGAGCCTTCTCTTCCTCGACGGCACTCACCCTAGATCATTGCTGTCTTTTTTTATTTTAAATTTTTACTTTTTTGTGAAACGGTTTCATTGCCTCTCCAGACTGCAAGCAGAGTGGCCCTGTTTGAGTCACTGTTGGATCATCACCAGAGCGCAATGGCTGGCAGATAGTAAGTGCTCCGTACACACTTGTTGGTGTACCGATTCTCTGCACCCCGGTGGATGTCTTGTTCCCTACTGGGAATGTGTGTAGGCAGTAGTCACTTCTCCCCCGTAGACCCCTGGTCAGTGCTTTCGTGACATAGGCTGAGAGAAGTACCTTTGACAGTACTGGACAATGGCCAAGGGCCTAGAATCTTTAAGGACTCCCAGGAACCAGAGCAGATATTTAGGCAATGAGCCAGGAATTTAAATCTAATGTGGCTGAGATAGAGTTAATAAAATATCCCCGAGCTCTCTACATATGCTGCCTTCCCTTAGAATTGCAAATGGGCTCTGACTTATAGCGGCAGAGTTTCTATTTTCCAATTTGACTCTAGTGTGAAAGCCATATGCATGTAGTAGAAACACTACTATGAAGTTTGAATCATCATCTTTTTCTGGTCTCATGATACCCCGTCCTGTACGGTGCTGGTTTGTGATGGTGGGTGGAGCCTCAAACCTCAGTCCCTGTTCAGTCTTGTGTCGTCAGAGGAAACGAGACACACTAGAGCATCTGGCGTTTCTAAGCCAGGGTGTTTGGCAGCTTAAGCCTCAAGTGTAGTTGTAGTTGTTGTTGTTTTAACTCTTTGTACTCTTTGGGGACCCGCCACCCCGCTTCCAAATAGTCACATAGAGACTTATTATTTATAAATGCCCGGATTTAGCTTGGCTTATTTCTAGCCAGCTTTTCTTAAATTATTCCAAGTACCTTTTGCCTCTGGGCTCTTACCTTTCTCTATTTCTGTATATCATTTTTTCCCTTCTTACTCTGTGTCTGATTGTGTGATTGGGTGGCTGTCCCCCGCACCCCAAATCCTTCTCTCCTCCTTTTCTCACTCGTCCTCTTCTCTCTTTTTATTCTCAATGCCCGCCAGCCCTGCCTATCCATTCTCCTGCCTAGCTATTGACTGCTCAGCTCTTTACTAGAGCAATCAGGTGTTTTAGACAGGCAAAGTGACACAGCTTCACAGAGTTAAAGAAATGCAGCATAAAAGAATGCAACACATCTTTGCATCATTAAACAAATGTTCCACATCGTCAGCAAATGTAACACATCTCCAACTAATATTCCAAACACTTAAGTCATCATTTGCTTATGATACTTTAAACTTCTGCTACGTTTATTGGGAGGTAACACCATTGCAAACAGGAGCCATCTGCCTGGCCCTATCCAGTGGATCATGAGTGGAAGCAATGGTAGCTATCACACACAGGTGCTTAGCTACCTGGTCCCTTTTTAAACTTTTTCTGCTTTCATCATGATAGTCATGTTTGTAAAATATTGTTTTAAGGCATGTCACTTTTGTTCATGCTTTGTAACGTTTGTTTAATGATGTAAATGCTAAATAAATAAAAATCCCCTGTGGTCACGAGGCTGAGTCAGCAACCAGCTGACAGGAAGTAGTAGGGAGGAGCCAGGTGGACGAGGGTTTTTAAGGAGGGGGAAGAGACAGGTGAGTATTTCTTGGGAGACCTAGGGGGTGAGCTGCTTGCTATTCAGCCTCTCTGGGGAGCAGGATTCACCTCAACCTTTGAACCTTGAGTTCTTTAGAGGGACAAAGATTTAGGTAAGTTCCCTTTGTAGCTTTGAAAGAGTCGGTGCCTGAAGGAACAGAACTTTCTCAGGCTGCGGCTCTTGTGGCCAGACTTCTGCTGATAGCAGTGGAGAGTCACAGTTGCTGACTCCAATAGCCGTAGTTTAAAAGGCAGCAACACTTAAAAAAGAAAACAAGTCATGAGTTTCCTGAGACATAACTACCAGATGGAGGAGGCTCTCCTGATAGACCACACCTCCTTTTTTGTAAACAAAAAAGGAATCTTTGTTGTATTGTTATATTAAGGCTTCAGATTTAAGACTGATCTTAAGACCTTAGGGTTTGTTTTAAAATATTTTCAATCCAATAACTCTTTTGTGTACGTGGGTGTGTACATGGGCGTGTATGTGTGTGGGTACACACGCCATAGCACATATGCTCACGTGAGAGGACAGCTTGTGGGGGGTTGTTTCTCTCCTACCTTGTCAGCCCCAAGGGTTTGAACTCAGGTCTGCAGGATTAGTGGCAGATGCCTTGACCTGACCGTCAGCTAGCCCAGGGTTTGCTTCTTCCCGTAACGTTTCACAGACCATCCTGACTAATATTTTTAAATCTTCCTCATGATTCATTTTTGTCAAAAGCAAAGCATTCCTTTCCTTGTGAATCCAGATGATCTTATGCTCCCAAAGTTTGTACGAAGCACTCCAGGTGCCCCACCAGGGAGTTCTCCGACCCCGCAGCTCCTGACAACATTTGCTTGTGTGGAGTACCTCATGCACGTTTCTTCTCCTCTGCCAGGAGAATTATTTCCTATTGAATAAGTGTCTTCCAGACCCTGGTGGCACTTCTGACAAGCAAAATAGGATGAGTTATGCTTGGCAGGTTCCTGAAGAGCCTTCCTGGCTCTCACGTCAATCTGACATCTCCTGGTGAGCTTCATGTCTTCTCGAGTACATCTCTCGGAGGCCTCCCTCATCTCCAGTTATTCATCATCAGGTCCAGAATTGAAAGGCTCAGGCCCTGAGCCAGCAAAGATACTTCCCTATCAGGGCAAAGATGCTACCTGTCTTTGACAGCTGCCAGCGACGTCCTGTTGCCTTTTCCTTTCCTAAGAAACCCCGGGGAGGTTTTGAGGTATGGGTGATAGGAAGGGGATTCTCCAGGGGGTGGAGGAACTGGTGTTTAGAGTCAGATTCTCTTAGTGTTGGAGTCAGCTTCTAGCTTCTGATGGGCCTTGGGCAAGCGACTGCGCATTTCCTGCCCGCAGCAAAAGCGTGTGTGTGATGAGTAATGATGGAGCCTTCAGTAGGTGTCAAACCACCGATCACCCGGGATGGTCATAAGACACCAGCATTCCTTGCCAGGAAAGTCTTAAAAAGTTTAAATTTATGCATTAATTCACACGTTATTCCGATTGGCTTGAGAGCTTCCACAGAACAAAGAGGAGTGTTATTTTTTTTATTGTTATTGATTGTATTTCTTATCATCTTCAGATAATAGTCAAATTTCCCCTTTGGCATTCTGACCCACTCACTTTAGGGATTTTCCAACAGTTGGTGTCAGGGAAATAAAATGATGACCCCGTCTTTTAAGCTGTGGCTTGTTTAGAGTTTGATATTGGAGGGAAAGGCAGGACTCGGGGGCCGGGATGGTCCTTTCTGGGAGAGGGGCTGCTGGAAGGAGGAGTGTAGGCCTGTGTGTGCTTTGTCTGTAGAGGGGCCAGTGGGTGGTAGGTGGGTGGCTGCTGTCTATTTGGAGGTCCAGTGCTGTGGCCTTGTGAGTAACCGTGGTGGGTTTTGTGCAGGAGAAAGGAAATGCCAAAAGGGGCATTTCTGTGTCTTTATCAGTTGCTAGGTCTAAGGAGATGGTGAAGGTCATGGAGGTAGAGTCCTCTCTGGATGATGTATAGCAGATGAGAGGGCTGGTGGCTAATTGTCCTCCATAGTAACCCAGGGGCTGGAAATGAGTGATACTGGGTTTCTTGGTTACCATGGTGACCATGGTACCATTGGTTACCATGGTGGGCTAGAGACTGGGGCTAGGATTAATAAACTTCAGAAGAGAAATGCGAGTGGTCCGGAGGGAACTGTCTGCTCCACTTGTTGGCTTTCTAGAACAGAGCTCCTTTGGAGGAAAGGTGAATAAATGCTTGCAGGTCACTGTGCTGTGCGGCCTCTGATTCTGGAGCAGATGGCTGAGGACCTTTTAGCTGTAATAATGACTTAGGGTGATGTGTCTCACGTTGGGACAAATGCCCTTGCATCTTTAAGAGTGGCTGAGCTGGAGGCATGGTTGGGGAAACTGGATCCCACCGTACTGGAACCAGAATCCATCTGCTGATTCCTGGACACACTCTAGTGACCTCTTCCGCGAGACCTGCTGTGTGGCCAGATGGCTCTCCGAAGGCATGGTCCCTGTTAAATCAGATGAGCTGTGTCTCCCCGTCCTCCCCAGGATCTGAACAAGGCTCACGTGGGGGACATGGTCACAGTGATGATTTCATGATGTGTAAATGAGTTGGAGACGTGTATGTGCTGATTCTAACAGCTGTCCTCATGGCTGATGTTCAGTGCAGTCTGATGGGCTTTCCCAGGCTGCCCTGGGGCTGTGTTACCTCTTTGCTCTCTGAAGCTTAAGTCCAGTTCAGTTGTTCTTTTTGGATGAGCTCTGGGCAGAATTACCAGGAGTTTCTGAGGCTTCGGCTCCAAGCCCGGGGTTATAGTATGTTAAGGGCAATGTCTATCCCAGGGTTATAGTGTGTCAAGGGGAATGTCTATCCAAGGGCTAGGGTATGGTAAGGTGAATGTTTATGTAAGCATTTGTGGCAAGTTGTCTAAAGGTATCTCAGTAGAAAAAGGCCTAGGTGTCCAAGGAGCTAATAATAATTTATAACTTCATACTCAAAACACTGCTCTTGTCCACACCTAATTTGTTATTAGTAGCTGTGGTTTTGTTTTTTGACTACAGACACGAAAGTGTCTACGCTTCGAAGGTAACAAAACCCAGATCTACCCATCCAATGTTAATGCACATGAGAGTCAGTATTTCCAGCAATCATAGGCTGGTGGGGACATGTCCGGGATCCCCACCCACACCCTCTCCTTTACACGATTGGTGCTTTTGTCTGGATCATTCATGAGCAAGGCTGTCCTTGACAGTCCTTGTGTGTGTGTGTCTGTCCTAGAGTGGGACATAGCCAACCATGCCTGAAGTTTTTCCGTCCAGGGATCCCTTCTTTCTTCCCTCCCTCTCTCTGACAAGCTCTCCCTATAAGTTCAGGCTGGCCTTGAACTTTCCTTCTCACCCACTCAGCCTCCTGAATGCTAGACTCTCTGGCTGGCTGAGATTTTCTTTAGACCGCATCAGCAGCACCTCACATACAGCTTGTGGTATACCACTCCTGCAAATGAGTCTTACCTTTCTCTCCATTCCGTCTCCTCGCAGTGTAAGCTCTCTGAGAAGGGAAGTGGTCTTGTGAGAACTTTGCTATGCTGGGGATCTAGAGATGGCTCACGTGTGATCTACACAGCGCTACTTCCCCAGGTACAATGCTCTCCCACAGAGCCTGGGCCACAGAAGTGATTCCATGGGAGTCCGCTGGCTTATTTGGTTAATAATGCCTACCGTGTTTTCAAAGTTTTAAGCTTTCACTACCTATTTAATTAAAAAAGGCGGAATGAGGCGCTATCGCCTCTGCTGTGCGTAATTGGAAAACCTTGCTGAAACAGTGCACCTGGGAACCAGAATTAGACGCTGTGCCAAGGTAAGGCAATTACAAACCATTTGATGGAGACGGTGGTCATCTGAGTCTAGAGTTGTTTAGAGGAGGCAGACATTTTCTTTGTAGCAGTTATGAGTCCTGCTGGTCCCATGTGTTAGGAAGCCTTTGGTTACTTTAAATCTCCTTCGTTGTCTTTTAGTGTTTATTTTTATTTTGTCCACACTGATGGCAATCCAGCATTAACTGTAGCAGCCATCTGCTTAAAATCTCCAGTGAGTAGAGAGAAACCCGTCTTCCTCCACGATTCTTCGCATTGGGTAGGCTGTTCTTGCTCTCCTCTTTGGGCTGCGCTAGTTCCCTAGTTGCTAGGACAAGCGAAGTGTTTTCTGTCCCTGGACCTTTGCACACGTAGCTGCTATGCCTGCTGTGTCTCTGGTTCTTTATCCTGCTCGCATCTGGCTAACTTTTTGGCTTGTCAAAAGGGAATTTTAAATCGCCTATCACAAGGAGGGCTGTGTGCCAGACTGTACCACAACAATGGACTTACATTCTGGACGGAGGTTACAAAGTTTAAAATAATTTTATTAGTTACTTTCACTGTTTGCGATCTGTATTCTCCACCAGGGGCAGGATTCTGTGAGGCAGGAACCTGTCCATTTTACTCTCTGGTGGGCTCCTCCCAGCCCCATCCTGACAGGCAGGGTTCCACACGTGTGTGTCAGCTAGAGGGCCAGAGAGAGTGTGCGATGCCTCGGCTGGAGGCCTCTTGCAGACCAAAGCTGGTGGTTTCCACCTCTTTCTTGGCCCTGCTCCAGGTGCTCACTGAGCCACAGAATTTCCTCCCCTCCCCCACCCCACCCTAGCCCCTGTCACTGGGTGTAAGAGGGCTGGTGACAATGGCTGAGGAAAGCAGTTTGGGAGCCCCTCACACTCCATCTTCCCCGAGACCTCCAAGTGTGAGCATTTGCTAGACAGAAGGGAATGGATTTGGTGATTTGTCTTCTCAGGGAGACAAATCCAGATGAAATGTCAAAAGATGCCATTGTCTGAGGTGACAGGGGACAGCCTGGTATAGGGCCTGGCTTCTCACCTGGGAGTTGGTGGATAAAAGAATGACCTCATAGCTAGGGAAAGGGAAATCTGCATCTGAGGTTTTCCAGCTGTTCAGCCAGAATGCCCCATCCAAGAGCTGACCTTTAAGTGGCGAGAGGCGCCAGCCTGCTGGGACAGACCAGAAGAGTCAAGCTAAGAGACACGGATGGCAAGTCTAACCTAACAGAGGGTGGAGCAGCTTCTTGACCTGACAAGTGGCAGTCAGGCTGGAAACAAGGCCATGGGGTGCACAGGGCTTCCGTGGAGGTGGCGATGCTGAGGAAGGGGTGGGAAGCTGGAAGCGTCTCTCCTGGCTCTCACTTGGCAAAGATGCCTGGGCCGGGGGAGGGGGAGTTGTCACTCATCTTTAATGAGTATTCAGCAGTACTGGCAAAGCTCACGTGAACGGCTTCATCCCAGCCCCTGGGAACAGATAACTCTTTTTCGTTTCTCGAACAATGAAATAAGCTTTGGAGAGATGGGATGAGATCCTGGAGTTCCCGGGCTCATAGTGGTGGTGCTAAGGTTTCTGATACCTGGGTCAACCGTGGGTCCTCCCAATAAACCACAGGTTTGGGCCAGCTTTGCAGCTCCCTGGAGACTGTGGCTACAACCTCTTACCGCTCCACTCTCTTCCTCACTTTCAGGAGCCTCCTCTTCTTTCTCTTTCCCCCTTTCCCACCCACCAGCACTGGGAGCTGTCAAAGGGACTGCTCCCTGAAGTTTCTTCTGCTTGTTCCTTCATCTCAAGAGGGACCTGATTTTGGTATCCAGGGAGGCCCAAGGGTGTGGCATTAGAGGTGATACAAAATGGCAGGCTCTGGAATACACAGCTTTTTCCCAGGCTAGGTAGAGCCTATGTGTACCCAGGACATTGTGGGCTCCACTGAAGCCATCTTCAGGCCTAGGAAACTGGACCTAGAAGGGAGGAACATTGGCTACTTTACCCACCCTGTCCAGACTGGGACCACGGGTCCAATAGAGTAGCATCCTTGTCACCTCTGTCCTAACCACTCACCTCACCTTGTGACTTTGCATGTTTTATTTCCTCCTCTTCTGAATCTGGTCATCCTACTTGCTCTGAATAGAAAAATAATTGAGAAGCGGCAGTGTGGCTTGCAGCCTGGACCTTATGGAACTTGTGTGTTTGCGTGTGTCCTCTTGCTGTCTCCCTGGGGACAATATGCTTGACCTATCTCGCTGATTGATGAAAGTGGGAGTATGGGGACGGGAGCCAGGACCAGAGCTGCCTGGCTGCGGAGCCCAACAGTCGGTCTAGACAGGGCCCGAATCTGTCAGGAGCCATTTCCCCCCTAAAAATCATTACAGGAATCACCCTGGGGAGTCTGCAGAGAACCTCACACCCATAATTATGTTCTATTGAGAAAATCTGCCCCTCACCCAATTAACTGTTAATCTGTTAGCGGAACCCGCCTCACATTCCAGCTATCCAGGGAACTAGGTGTGGCAACTTGTGACTTCTGGCCTACCCGTCCGAATGTAACCTGGCCTACGTGACCTGGAACACGCGGCAAGAATCCAGTTGCCCTGCCCCCCATTCCTTACCATATATAAACTGTAACCCGTCCCTAATAAACGGAGGCTTTGACAAATCTGCTTGGCCTCCTTCTTCTGTCTTAGCTCATTCCCTTCCAGGTAGCGCCCCTCCGTGACCCTGGAATAACTGATTGCAGGGTGGGTTACAAACCCCTAGACTGAGTAACCCACCCCAACGCAATCGACACGAATCTTCAGTCTCTAGACGCCCAGGTGAACACGCCTGGCACAGACCACTCCACAGAGGCATGGGAATCATGATTAGTTTTGGTTTCTGCTAAGCAGAGGCACTTGAAAAACCAACAGAAAAACCAACTAAGTGCATTATATAGAAAGTTAAAAATAAAAAAAAAGTCGGCAGTGATGGCGCACGCCTTTAATTCCTGCACTAGGGAGGCAGAGGCAGGAGGATCTCTGTGAGTTCAAGGCTAGCTTGGTCTACAGAGCAAGTTCCAGGACAGTCTTCAAAGAAACCTTGTCTCAAAAAAACAAAAGAAAAGTAGTTGGCCCGACTTTATCTATAGGAAGGAATTTAGGAGCTGACGTTACCTTTTACATTGCAGATGAAAATCTGAGTCTTAGGGAAGTGACCTCACTTGTTCCCAGGTCACACAGCTGCTTTAAGAAAAGATTCCATTTCCCAGTCCTGGCTCTTTAGGGACTCTGCTTACACATTTGCCTGCCTTGCTCCTGGGCACTGCTGATGACATACTGGGTGGCAAGGGTCTAAGGAAGTGGATGAAGGTCAAGTGTGTGATTCCTCTTAGCCAGCATCTCTGCTCTGTAGTGTCTTGTCCTTTCTTCATATGTCCCTCTAGGATGTGAGACAGAGAATCAGCTGTAATCTAGGAGGAAGGCCCCAGAGTGACCTTTGGCTCCAATAGCTGCTAAGCCCCAGAATCGCTTTTGAAGTTTTCAGTGCCAAACTGGTTCCATTCCCAGAGCACTGTGACATGGCTTCAGGCCTATTTGGGCAGTTGGCTTATATTCCGGGCATGTATCGCTTTTCTACGGAGTCAAGAAACGCATGCCTTTGGAGACAGACCGTGGCATGGACCAACTGGCTGTATCTTCCTCAGCTGCCAGCTTTGCCCTCCACACACCCACTCTCCGCCAGATGGACAAAGGTGCGGCTCCAGACAGACTGCCAGGTGTGAGTCTGCATCGATAGCTGTGTGTGTGTGTGTGGCCATTTGTGTGTGACCATGCGTGTGAATGTGCTTGTGCACAAGTGACTGGGATGGGTGGGACTGAGCCAGTCTCATTTCCTAGCAGGAACACAATGGGTTCAATAAATTAATGCTGTGCTCTTCAGTAATTCTTCTGCCCCAGGTGTCCCACTTGTCTTGTTTCCTCTCCCCCTCCGCTCCCTGGAAGTGCAGTAATTAGATCTGCGCTGGGAGACTCAGAAGATTTCAGCTCAGTTATGAAGGGATGGAGGCGCGAAGGTCATCACGCCTGACATCTACTTATTGTAATCTTGTAATTTCCGTTTCACTAGACTCTGTGGTAGACAAGCGGGCTTAACAGGGCACCGAGGGAAGGTACTGACCCCAACTCCCTTCTGCATGAAGAAGGAATAAAGAACATTTGCAGAACAGCAAGCAGCAGCTTCCCTCTCCAGCAGCTATTGGTTGTTTAGGGCACTCATTGCAATGCTAAGATCCCTACCCCTGGTAGCTCATGGAATACATGTTCCACCATTGGCATGTGCTTTACCCTTCCTCTCAGACATCCCTCTTTCAAGTGGGGCAGTGATGGCACACACCTTTAATCCCAGCACTCAGGAGGCAGAGGATCTCTGTGAGTTCGAAACCAGCCTGGGCTACAGAGCTAGTTCTACGACAGCTGTTCCATAGCTGTTACACAGAGAATCTCTGTCTCAAAGCAGCAAACAAACAACAACAAAAACCCCTCTTTCTTGGCTCACTCAGGACACCCTATAACCATTTGTCCTCAGGGAACCTGGAGACTTGTAGTCAAGGGACCATCCAGGCTTCTGGTTTGCACAGTTTTCTGTCTGATTCAAACCCAGTCACCTGAGACAAGGACCCAGAAACTGCTGGACTGATAGGTATGGGAAGAGGACTAGCCCTACATGAGCCCATCTGCCTGCCCCACCTGCCAGCCTGGATGCTTCCTTCAGTTTCCAGGTGTCAAGGACTGTGGGATTAGGACGCCAAGCTTCAAGCTGTTGAGGAGAGATTTAGGGCTGCCCCCTGTTCCTGAGGATATTCCATGCCATGGTCCTGCCTGGCAGAACATGTGAGACTCACCCAGGAGGGTTTATACCTGCCCATGGTCAGACTTTCCCTAAGGCAGTAGTATCAGTGGAGGCTGGGCATGAGCAAGGCATTTTCACTGTGTTCCCCAGTGATCTGCATATGTAGCCAATGTTGGAGCCAGTTTCCAGACAGACAAATCCCAGTGAGGGCTTTGAGAAGGAGGTATCTGAGGCCATGCCAGTGGGCAATTCTGTGAATGGAGACCCTGCCCAGACTAGGCTGAATAATACCCCCAATCCTGAGACACTGTGTTCTTCTTCTGCATGGAACCTTTACATGTTATGTTAGTTTGAGAAATTTATTTATTAATGAGTTTTATCATGACATCTTTTACATGTGTGGCATATGCTTTTGGAGAAAGATTTTCTACAGATATGATGGAATTAAGTATTTGGTTTATCCAGGTGGGTCTTAAATGCCATCACAAGTTCCTTTTATAAAAGAAAGCGGACAGAGATTTCACATGTGTCTTAGGGTTTTATGGCTGTGAAGAGACACCATGGCCATGCAACTCTTATAAAGGAAAACATTTAATTGGGGCTGGCCTATAGTTCAGAGGGTTAGTCCATTATCATCATGGCAGGAAGCATGTTGGCACACAGGCAGGCATGGTGCTGGAGAGGTAGCTGAGAATTCTACATCTGGATCAGCAGGCAGCAGGAAGAGCGGGTGACATTGGGCCTGGCTTATGCATCTGAAGCCTCAACGCCCACCTCCAGTGACACTCTTCCTCCAACAAGACCACACCTACTTTAACAAGGCCACACCTCCCAATAATACCATTCCCTATGGGCCATGGGGGTCGTTTTTCATTCAAATCATTGCCGAGGGGTAGTTGGCATGGGTATAGAGCAGGGAGAGATTGGAAGAAGTGGACCTTGAAGTGCTAGATCACAGTCCTTGGATACTAGAAATCAGTAAAAGCTGAGTCAAGTGTATATCCCCTGTAGGTTGCAGAAGAAGTGCAGTCCTCCTGACATCTTGATTTTGGTCTGTTGAAGCTTATCTGTATCTTCTAGCCTCCAGCATGGTAGGCTAATAATTACATTATGTTTCGACTTCATGTTTGTGGCCATAGGAGACTAATGTGCTTCTCTTTGAACTGTCCAGCAGAGGTTGTCTATTATAGGGTATTCGTTTCTAATCCCTAACTCAACTGATACACACATGAATTGTATCTTGTCACTACCTGGCCAAGTAGCATAACCCAGGAAACTGGCTTTAATTGCAGCAACCAAAGAGGCTGATTGACAATTCAGTGTTTGGTTAGGATTGGTGTAGGACTCAGTAGGTTGGGCTGACATCCTTCATGGCTCTATTTTTGTTGGTTACAGGAGGCTCTAGAGGAAGCACTTGTGTGTGTGGTGTGTATGTATGTGGTGTGTGTGTGGTGTGTTTATGTGTGTGTGTATGGTGTGTATGTGTGTGTCTGTGTGCAGAACAGGGTGGACTACCATAGAGAAATGACAAGAGCTGAAGGGAGGGATGTGCCACACATTTTGCAGAAAAGGATATACAGGCAAGCTTGGCTGAAAGAGAGTTTGGAGTAGGTGCTTGTACGTCAACAGCAGTGTTCAGAGTCACTGGCAGGGTGGTGCCAAGACTTCAGCATGTAACACATACTCCCTGAGTCATCTCCATTGACATGGTTCACTGATCATGTTCTGAGAAATTCTGAGCTCAGGAATCATTGAGATAGGAAGTTGAAAGCTTTGATTGTACCCAAACTGACTTTACTCTTTGGAAAAATTTAAACAGTATTTGGCTCACTACTCAACATTTCTAACTCTCTCAGACCTTAAATGTTTATTTTTGGTATGGTAATAGACACATGTGCGCACACACACATACACACACATGTGCACACACATACACACTCAACAAACAAAAACCAAATATTATAATGAAAACTGTTATCCGCTATCTACTTCTTTCTAACCCAATTCTACAGAAGCAACTTAAAAAATCATTCAGCGTTTGCCTCTGTTTTTTTCCCTGTTGTGTGACTTTTCCTGGGAGATGTGTGTTGTGGACTATTAGTTGAAGATGCATTACATTAATTTATGCTGTGGAATATTTGTTTAATGATGCAAAAATGTGTTGCATTTGTTTAACTCTGTGAGACTGTGTTACTTTGCCTGTTGAAAACACCTGATTGGTTTAATAAAGACCTGAATGGTCAGTAGCTAGGCAGGAGAGAGAAATAGGTGGGGCTGTCACACAGAGAAAATAAATAGGAGGAGAAATATGGGTTCAAGAGAAGAAGGGGACAGAGAGCAAGGAGTGAGAAAAGGAGGAGAGGGGGACACCAGCGGCCAGCCACCCAGCCATATGACCAGCTACAGGAGTGAGGAGGAAAGAAAGGTATATAGAACAGAGAAAGGTAAAAGCCCAGAGACAAAAGGTATATGGCATAATTTAAGTTAAGAAAAGCTGGCTAGAAACAAGCCAAGCTAAGGCCAGGTACTTATAAGTAAGAATAAACCTCCATGTCTTTATTTGGGAGTGTTGACAAAGGTTTCTGTCCTGTCCAGTCCAGCAGTCATTCAGTCCCAAAGAAACAGAAAGAGGTCTACATTAATTATAAACTGGTTGGCCGATTAGCTCAGACTTTCTTATTAACTAACTCTTTTTTTTTAATATTTATTTATTTATTATGTATACAATATTCTGTCTGTGTATGTCTGCAGGCCAGAAGAGGGCACCAGACCCCATTACAGATGGTTGTGAGCCACCATGTGGTTGCTGGGAATTGAACTCAGGACCTTTGGAAGAGCAGGCAATGCTCTTAACCACTGAGCCATCTCTCCAGCCCCTA
>NW_026067905.1:14057139-14134639 GCF_014885135.2 Alexandromys fortis
TATATATACAATATATATATTTACATTTAAAGGGGTATATGCTATAGAGATTTACATTGGTATGATCTTGGTTTCTTGATACAAATTTAAGATCAATTTAGTTATATATAATTTCTGCTCTTGATTGAGGTATTGTGTTTGTGGAGCTCACTTAGAAATGTAATGTATAATTAGGAAATATATGTTAGTAGAGAGTCATCTGTGATAGTCAAGATTTTAGTCATGTTAGTTAGGTTTTCTAGATATATAGAGATATATTTCAATTAGATAAGGTTCTTCAAATCTTTCAGAGATTTGCAGAATATGTATGGCATTTAAAATATTTTAAGGGCTTAAGACTTTTTATGACAACGAGACACATCTGCTCCTGGTAGAACCAATCTACTTCAAGAGGATGATAGGCATCAAAAAGGTTCTTTATGGAGTTTGTTAGCCATTTGGGCAAGAAACTGCTCTTGTCTGTACTACTTGACTAGACTTGCAGGACCCACAGAGAGATGACTGTGGAAGCTGCCTAAAGAAGGTGAGACAGTTCTTAGGGGTTCCTACTTCATGAAAGAGTTTAACAGAACAGGAGGGTATCCACTTTGACTATGGCCTTGTGGTTTATAGTAATTTGGCCTGGGGTCTTAGGCTGAATAAAAATGAGAAAGTAAATTGTCTGCTTCCTAGTGTTAAAGTCACATGATCACCTGCTTTATGCTTCAGCTACCTAATGTTTCCCCTATGATAGACTAGATTCCCTTGAACTTTGAGCCCAGATAAGGACTTCCTTCCTTCAGTCACTTTTGTCTGGAAATTTATAACAACAACGAGAAAAATAACTACTATAAGTCATTAAAAATTTCTAAAAATTACATTTATTAAGTTATTTATTTACATGTGTGTATTTATGCACCACAGAGAGCATTTGGAGGTCAGAGGACAACTCATGGAAGTCACCTCTTGCCTTTTACCATGTGGGTACCAGGGAATCGAACTCAATCACCAGGCAGAGATGCAAATGCCTTAACCTCATCCCATTAGCCCTAGCGAACAGTTTTGATAGGTCATTCTAATTCTATAACTTCCAGTAGGGTTGGCTGAACTGTCAGTTTTGCATTGTGGCTCCATTTGTAGGAGGCATGGAAATCCTTGTGCTCACAGTCGGGAACCTGGAATGTTAATACATAGCCTTTTATCTACCCAGAAAGCTGGGGGCAGACATGGTTAATACCTGGTGACCATGTGCTATCTGCATGGCAGGAAACCATCGGATCCTTCCCCAGACTCTTATAAGTTTGTTTTTCTCAGTCAATCTACAGAACCTGTCTTTATGGAAGATATCATATGTGCTTTTCAAAGAGTTTGGATGTAGTCATGTCTGATCTTCATTTACCTTACTTTATTACTTAGGGATATTTAGGCTTTATTGTGTACATAGGACCGAGTTAATTATCAACAGGAAAGTTTTCACCAAATAGTGCTGTTCTTAAATATGGCTAAAATAAACTACCCAGGGTCAGACTCCCAGAGTTGGAACCAGCACCAGATACTTAATCCTGCTGGACTGTCTTGCCTCCTGAGGATTGTTACTCTGCTGGCTGAGGTGGTCGCAGAGAGCCTCCCCCCCCATCTGTTTCTCTCTCTACCTGATTTCTTTTCCTTTCTACAAGCATTGGCCATAAGAAAGCCCCTAACAAACCTCCTGCATAGGAAACCTTGTCTCCTGGTTGGTTTCTGGGTCTGCTCATCTTGTGGTGGTATCAAGAGGAACATTCAGTAAAAGTAGGTGATAGGATAAGGGTTTGGAGCTGGACCATCCTGTCAGCTGGCACTGAGGACGCCATTGCTGGTGCTAGGTGGGGCATGGGTAACCTCGGGCATAAGGCCGAGGGTTAAGTCTTCCTCTGTGGTGAATTTGGAGGGTGTGTTATAGAAGCAAGTGGGTGTTACACATCAAGTGTGTGAAATCAATGAGACATGACAGTAAACACGGGGGTTGGATAATGCATTTGTCTCTCATTGCTGCTGGACCAATAGCCACAGCATAGTGCATGGCACAGTGCAAATTTATAACCTTATAGTTCTGTAGGTCAGAATTGCAATACAGGTCTTAAAAGTTACGGGCTGTCAGGGACCCTTCTTGGTTTTCCAGCTCCTTGTGGCTCATTGAATTCTTTCCTCCTGTCAAGCAGCATGCCGTGGTCAGTTGTCACTTCCCAGAAGCTGCTTACTCCCCTGCCACAAGACTGCTTTACAGTGTGCATGTTTGAAACGGCAGGCTCTGATTCTGTCTGTTTTCTTCAGTCCAACTCGTCTTCATCTCAGGAAGTGCTATCTCACCTATGTGGAAGCAGAATTGGAAATTAGGGGCCGAGAGCCATGAGAGTGACAGACAGAGGGATCCCTGGTTAGATTTAATCGGGAAGTTCATTGATAGCTACCCCACGTTCACTACTGAGTCAGGCTGTGGGGCCAGCCTGCCCATGACCAGTCTGCACTACCCCAGGCTCCAGAATCTGATCTCCAGGGACACGACCAAACAGGAGCTTTTATTAGGTCCTCAGGGGTTTGCTATGTAGCTGTATGGCACACTGGTAGCATAGGCTTGCCTGTTCTGCCCAAGCTTTGTTTTTGTTCTCCGTAGAGGGCATTGTGTATGTGGGGACGTCTCTCGCTATCCACCTGTAGAGTTATTGTAATGACTGAATCCAATGTGAGCCTTTTGGATCAAAGCTTAGCTGGTGATGAGAAGGGTGGATAAAGCTCACTATTTGTTTCTGTGTCACTGTCAAGGGGCAGAGAGGGCCCTTGTCCATGTTCTCTCTCTGTGCAGTAGAATACAGCAATTGCAGTACTCTGTCCTAAACCCCTGTGATGACTGATCTTGACGGCAACTTGATGGGATCTAGAATCACCTTGGAAACAAACTACTGGGTGTGTCTGTGGGGGTCGTTTCTAGATGACATTAATTACCGTAGGGTGATGCACCCTGAATGTGGTCAGTGCCGTTCCATGGGCTGAGATCCCAGACTGAATGAGATGGATGGAGAAAGTGAACCGAGGAGCAGCATACATCAGCGATACTCTCTGATTGTGGTGCAGTGTGACCAGCTGCCTCTCACTCTTGCCTCCATGACTTCCCAGCCATGGTGGCCTTCATGCCCTTGAACTGTAAACCCAAACAAACCCTTTCTTCCTTAACATGGCTTTGTCAAGCATTTTGTCATAGCAATGAGAAAACTAAATATATTTGTCCTTTTGAGTCAAGTGGACTGTCTGAGAGCCAACTGTTTGGATAGAAGCTGGGGAAGATGCCAGGGTGGGGGCAGGGGAAGAGGCTGGTGTGTATGGAAACAGTGGACTCTGGAGACATGGGGCAGAGAGTCCAGGTCCTTCAACCTCTGATGCTGCTGGAGGCCAGGTCCAGTTGGATAAACTGGAATTGCATTATTAGTGGGTTCTGCTGGGAATTGCCTGGCATCCCCAGCAGAACCAGAACAGAGAGAGCCTAGCATGACCCTCTGTGTTGGCTTTGCTACTGCCGATGTCTAATTTCCAGATATGCAGCCTCCCTTGGTTACAGAAAACCCTTGTTACTGCATTGTGTTGTGCACATCAGGTACCCATCCCTGTTGAATTGCCCGAGAGAGGCCTGAAATGCACTGTTTCTCATCATTTGCACTCAGCAAGCGAATCAAGGAGGGAGGGATATTCCCAACCCAATTACGGCAGGGTCTCAGGGTCCTTGGGGCTGTTGTGTGGCATTCCCATGACAGGCAGTAAGGTGGAACTTCAGTGAGCCTTGGTACTCCAGAGGCACAAGGCCTGAGGAAGCGTCGTTGCTTCACTTGGGTGAGTTCTCTTTTGATTTCAGAGGGTTTTTTTTTTTTTGTTTTGTTTTGCATTCGTACAGGATCAGGGATGTGCAGAAATTGAGTGGAGATTTGTTTTACATATAAATAAATCAGCAAACAGAAGCAGAGGAATTTTGATTAGGCTCAGGCAGATCGGTTAACCGACATGACAGGGCTTTGAATCCAGCCACGCAAAGCCTGACTATTGAGCGCCGGATTCCAGCTGGAAGCAGAGACTCTGTGAGATATGGAGACCTGGAGTCTGCTGAGGCTGCTAATGTGCTATGCTAGCTTGGCTGGTGGGAGCTGGAGTTTGGTGTGAGTCGACACCACCATGATCCTTCTCTCGGATCTTAGACAAATTATTCTATCAGTCAACATCAGTCTACAGACATACCAGTCTAAACATCGCAAATCTTACCAGTCGACATCATGAAAACAGAAACAGACCCCAGGGTTTTCAAGAGGGATTGTTAAGTTATATGCTTAGAGGGAATGTAGAAGAGTCAACCAAGGGCCAGGGAGCACAAAGACAATGCCCAGAGAATATTTGCAGAGGCTGGGGGTACCAAGAGAGGAGGCAGAAGCTAGGGCTCTTCAATGCAGGTTCTTTGTGAGTTGGAACTGGGGAAGGCAGGGATGTAGGGAAGGACCTGGAGTTATGGGGAAGACAGAGCCATGACTGGGGCATCACTTGGCAATAGAAAAAGAGAAAGAGAAACAGCCTGGCTTCCCTCTTCCTCTCTGAGCTTGCTCTGATGACTCCATTGATTGAATCTGCCAACAAGAAAGGAACAGTTGACACAAGTCTTCTGCGGAACTGAAGAACACAGGACAAGTAGGGGAACAGGGACATATCCTGTGGTGGTAAAGATTCTGAGTAGTCACTGCCACTAGCCCTGGGGCTGAGGCATGAATGGACCAGGAGCTGTGTTGGCTGGCAGGCAGTCTCTCTTGTCTGGGGAGAGAGAAGCAGTGTTTGCTGGTGTATATGTATGATGGTGCTTCAGCCCTCTGATAACGTCAGTGCGGCAGAAAGCACTTACCTTTTACCGTGCCATTTCTTTTAGATGCCTGTGTATCCCCTGAGTAACCTCAGAAATAAAGGATGAGCCCGGACCCATGTTGTGGGGATGCATGTGAAAGCATGTGCTAGACAAGCTTGCTCTGCAGCTTCCGGCTTCCACTAGCTGGTGGCCAGGAAAATGCGGGTCATATTTACTATCTCCAATGGCTTTTTTCCTTCCTTCCTTCCTTCCTTCCTTCCTTCCTTCCTTCCTTCCTTCCTTCCTTCCTTCCTTCCTTCCTTCCTTCCTTCTTTCCTTCCTTCCGGCTCAGTTCCTTGTGGGAGACAGAACTGAAGAATGTTTGAAAAAACATCCCATTTACGTGTAGAATTCAGGGCACTCACATGTAGCGATGATGCAGGGAGAATAAGTAAAAGCTGGAACCTCTCACCCCTGGAAAGACTTTAGAGCCAAGGGAAGAGGATGCTATTGAAGCTCCTAGAGAGCCGCGGCTTGAGGGAAGGCCATGCTTATCTACTGCCTGGGTTGTGCTGAGCCATGGAGGGAACGAAAGGAATCCTTAGTTTCTTGCTCTTGTCCTCTGCCCTCCTGCTGGTGTTATATGTTGACTAAACCCCAAATGGGCCATCAGGAGAGTCCGGGATAGGAGCCTGTGGAAGTCGACCTTCTGAGGCAGGGCAGGACAGAGCAGCAGGAAGAGAGACAGGCTACTAAAGGGAGCATCAGAGGGGACCCTCTTGATCACTTGGCCCTTGAAAGTCGGAGAGTACCAGGTGCTGTGTGAGCTACCTGGGAGGGGCTTGTTGCTTAGATGCCCTTCTGATTTGGGGGATTTAGGAAGAAGGTGTCTGTGAGCAGAATAGTTTCCATTCTTGTCAAGTGTTCTGGGAATAGCAAGCAAGCACTCGAATTTCAGTTAGCCGTGAACTGCCTGTGTCCTTCACTTTTGAGTTATGATGGGAAGGGCTAAGGAAACGGTGAAGATAATGGACACAGACATTATATACAGTCAAGGACTAAACGACAGAGAGAGAGATCACTTATCGGCATAAAGGCAACCTCTTTTTCCCTTCCCAGAATGCAGCATGCTAATGCTACTGCAACAGCTGGGTCAAATATGTTGTGTAAATTGTTTAAGACATTTAAACTACATTTTAAAAAGTTGGCAAACACGTAAAGCCACAACACGGACAAGAAGCTCTATTGTGGGAAGTTCTGAGTCATTGAATTAGTGATAGGTTTGAGGGAGTCTTTGGTGATATGGAAGGACTCCCAAGGACCTCTCTAAAGTGGCAAATCAGGGCATCCAGGAAGTGTTTAGCCTACCTGGTTCCAGGGCCTCCCAGTAGAATAGCATCTGCATGTACTGTGTGAAAGTGGGAGGTGTCCTGGAGGGCTCCTAGGAGGCAGGGTTCTAGGGGTTGGTGACCGCTTCCTGAGGGTTTAAAATTAGGTGTACCTGATTGTATCAGTCTAATGGTAGATGTCACTGTTGCTCTGGAAGACTAGTCTTGAGTGATTGCTACCATTTAACCCCTGACTTAGGCCACCTCCCCCGCTTACCGCACTTTCTTAGCTCCATCATCCCTTTTCACGGGGAGTGTGAAAGGGCTTCGCTTGTTTCTTTAAGTCATCCATGACTGCCCACTTCTGCTGAGTCACAAAGCAAGAATAATAATCCAGTCAGGGGGGAAAAACAACAAAAAAACAGATCTTGATAGAATCTGGCATTTTGGGAGAGAACTAGGACTTGGGGGATTGTGAGGCTTCCCTCCCCCCTTTTATATTGAAGGTTGTGGCTTTGGAAAAGAGAAGAGGTCTTGAGAGATGAAAAGACTGACTCTGGGGAGGGCTTTTATCACCCCAAGGTCAATGGATGTAACACAGAGGGATGGACTGCTTCTGAGAAAGGAGGGAAAGCCTAGGACATGGGGAGCTTTCTACTGGATGCTGGCTCACGTGTCTTCATATGAAGGGACCATTTGAGACAGTAGAGAAAGATACTCCAAAAAAGCCCACAGCTTGATGCCAATGGCAAATGGTGTGATGCAGAGGCAGCTGGTGAATTTTCAGGTAAGAACAAAACGGAAGGGTTGAAGTGTGCTTGTAGACTCTACACCAACCTGCCCAGAGGGTGGGCCTTAAAGAATTTCGACTTGAACGTTGAAGCAAGAAGGTCAATGTACACCCAGATCCACTCTCCCTATCTTGTAGGACGATGTTCAACTGAAGTCCGTTATCACTAAAGTCCACTATCATTACTAAGTGAGTAGCACCTGATAGAGAGGCTGTACATTCTGATCCAAGCAGGCAGTGTAGGTCTTGGGCTAAGTCTTGGTCTTAGGGGTAAGTGTGTCTGCCATTTACTGTTTATGTGACTTCTGACAAGGGTGTCATGTTTCTTCGCAGTTGCTTACTTTTCTGTTGAGCGGGAGTCAGGGTCAAGTCTATCTTGGGATCATTCAGAAGATTCAGGAGGTACAAAGGGGGCACAGCAAATGGTGTGTCCCCTCTTCATCAGACTGTTTTTAATTCTGAGCTAGGCTGTCTTCATGCCTCAAGACTACTCCAGCCCCCCACCCTGCATCCCGCCCCTGACTTTTCAGAGGCAGAAGCCTCTAAGCACATAAAGGTACCCAGAACATCACACAGGGTGAGGGGGAACTGCCTAGGCAAGAGGCTCAAAGGAGCTGACGATGAATCAGTAGAAAATCAGGAGCCAAGAAAAGAAAGATCTTCATGAATGAGGAATGACCACTGGTGTTGAGATCTAGAGAAGGAGGGTCAGGGAGGGCAGAAGGACCCTTGAATCTGGGAGCCAAAGAGTAAAGGAATGAGAGACCTGGAGTAAGTATCTGCCATGCTATGAGATCTTCATGAAGGCTGTTGAGGTCTCTTGACTTGACTTTTCTAAGTATTTCAGGAAGAATGCAAAGTGATTTTTTTCTTTAAAATTTCTTTTAGCTTAAAAATGGTCAGATTTTATGAGTAAAGGTTTGACTGAAGATTGGAAGCGAGGTCTCAAGCCAATATTTATTGAGCATCTAGAAAGCTCAAGATTCTTTTTTTGAACAAAGATTTGATTTATTATTTAAAAAAATATTTGTGTGTCTGTGTCTGTGTCAATGCATGCAGGTGCCCAAGGAGACCAGAAGAGAGTCCTAGATCTCCTGGGTCTAGAGTTATAGGCATCTCTGTGAGCTGTCCGAAGTGGATTCTGGGAACTAAACTTGGGTACTCTGCTCTTAACAGGTTGGCCATTTCTCCTGCCTTCAGGATTTAGTTTGGTAGCCTGGACTTAGGATTCCTGATAGCTTTGACTTTGGACTAGCGTATGCTTTCCTGGGCTGATGTTCCCTGTCGGTTTCAGTCTTTCCTCACTACTGACTATCCCTGTGAAGGCCCGAGTGATTCTGATTAGATTATCTCATTGAAGACTTCCAATCCCGTAAAGTTACAGATGAAGAATACCACAATTGTGTGTTTTCCACAATGTCCCAAGACTTTTCACAGTGTTCCAAGAAACCCTTTCCAACCCCATTCTACTCCCAAAGCTCTGAGTCTTTGTCAGCAGATGAGACACTGCCAAGACCATGTGTCAATCACAGAGAAAGCCTAGAAATGTATAATTAGTTTTTTGTCAGTCTCTGTTGGTAGGTATAAGGTTTTTAAAAACAAGAGCTGGATCAGAGTGACCTTTGTACCTTTGAAGTCTACTAGAGCATCTGGTATAAAACGGGCTCAAGAGATGCTGAGCCAGGCATTCGGTGAGGTACTTGGGAGTTAAGTATCCCAGCCCTTAAGGGTCCACAGGCTAGCAATGGAAAGGGCATATAACTATGTAACACCGTTGCAATAATCTTTACTTCAGTGGATATGAGAATAATATGTATGATTACTTCTTATGATTAAATTAAGTTTAGTGAATGCATTTCCACATAGGTAAACTGTAGCCTGTTAGAATTAAGGTTTCTTTTATTACAGACTACTTCAAACACAAGTATCATGGATTTGATAATGAGTATCTGTGTGTCTGTCCTTCTCTATTCTGAACAACTAGTATACATGCAAGCGAACACACATGCACGTCCACATCCACACATTGCAGATCTACTAAAAAAAGATCATGTAAGTTCCTTTGGTCCAGTCTTCCCTCTCTATAAGTAACTGCTAATATGAGTGCAGGCATATATACTACTGCTATGCATAGATGCTATATATGTACCCATAAACAATATCTGATGTTTTTGTCTTAAACTTAATGTAATCATTTCCATAATGTATTAATCCTTAAGCTGACTCTTTTACTCAAAATTGTTGTCTTGAGTTTTATCCATGTGGATATAATATAGCTTTAGTTTATTAATTTTGGCTGTATAAGATTTCAGGTCACAGTTTTAAGTGTTTTTTAATAGCAAAAGTCAGAGCAATACTTGTATTAGGTCATATGATATACATAACTGTTCTGTCTCCCCAGGTACACATAGTAATTGTTTGGTGGGTTTTCTTCCTGAACTTGTGGTTTAGACAAGCCTCTATAGACTGTGTATGTATATTACCCCTCCCTCCACCTACCCTCCCCCACTCCCTTGACAGCAATGCTCTGTAATAGTTTGAGGCTGAAGTTCCATCATTCTGTTGTTTTGTTTAGTGACAGGGTCTTGCCATGTGGCCCAGGCTAGTCTTGAACTTGGGATTCTCCTGCTTCAGCCTCCCAAGCACTGGACTTGCGGACTTGCATCATTGCTCTCAGATGCAGTTCTTCGGGTCTGGCCGTTCAGGTTCCTTTGCTCTTGCTGTGTTGGTGCATCATTTTACCTGGGGTACAAGGAAGATTGTCCAAGCCCTGACTCCTGGCTGTGTTCTAGCTGGAGGAAGAGCTGAGGCAGCATTGCTCTTTCCCTTGTAAATGCATACTCTTGGATTTACATTCACCACTTTGGCATTTCATCACTAATTTCAAAGGGGCCCGAGAATGCGCATTTTCCTGGACTGCAGCGTGCCCAACTGAAGTGTTTGTAACTCCAAAAGGGAAGACTAGATTACTGGGAAGATAGTTGGCCCATTCTCTTCAAACAATTCCAAAGATTCTTCTCAGGCTCTACGCAGCCAACTGCTCCGTCCTCATCTTACCTCTTCTCAAAGCCTGCTGTAGGGCCCCAGGAATATGCTTGGCATTGGCCACAGTAGAATAGTTGGAGCAAATGTGACACCTACCACTGATGCTTTCAAACTATTAATGGGTTCCCAGCATCCTCAGTCTCCAAGCAACATGAGCACATTCAAAGGCACATGAATAGGACCATCCTTCAAGTGAGCGTTGGTGAATGGACACTGGAAAGGACAACTAGGTCTACTTAAAGGCTGAGCATGAAATGATACTAGAAAAAAAGCTAGCTCGTTTCCACCTTGAGATGCTTCTGGAACAGGTGGAACCCTTACACCTGGAAGATCACTGATTGCACAGGCAGAGAGTTCTAAGGACTAGGCAGTTGATTGCTAATTTTAAATTCTGGGCAGGGAACCAGTCTCTGAGCAACCAGCTCATTGTTGGACTAGCTCTTGTTTGTAGCTTTCATGGTTGCAATCAAATAAAACTCATAACAAAGTTAGGTTGACAATGGTTAAATTGTTGTGCTGAGTGATGTTGGGCAGAAAGAGTAAGCAGTTCCTATAAATGACTATAATTAGCATTATTCCCGTTAGTTTACTGGTTGTCAGTGTCTACTCTAGAACCGGGACTTTGCAGTAGGTAGGAAGTACTGGCTCTGGCCTGTGTCTGGGATACTCTTTCCTACATTCCCCTAGAGGGCTCTTCACAGCCAGGAGTGGCATGGTGGAGTGGCTTCATGGTGGGTAAGGTATGGCAGAGTGGTGAAACTCCAGGGAGCTAGAGTCAAGATGCCCCCACAACTTCCTCCAGCCTCCATCCTAAACTTGGTGAGCATCAGAAGGCTGCTTAGTTCTGCTTCCTTATCTGTGAGGGTTGCCAAGGGCACAATGATACATGCTGTTCATAGTGAAGTCATTCATTCATTCATTCATTCATTTTCCCAACAAGGAAATTTGTCACCTGCTCTAGGTGCTGAGATTGGTGAGCAAAAATATCCTGCCTCTGGCTTTTGCTTTGGAGGAGGGCATGAGACAAGTAATGGACACCAACATTATAAAACACCGAGAATTCATGTAGGAAAAAAAAAACAAGGCATAGTAACATAATAGAGTATGAAGGGGCTGCTGCTTCCATAGAGGATGGACTAGCAAGACTGTAATAACGAATAGCCTCCCAGTCTCAGGGGACCATCGTTTTACTCATTGCGTATCTGCTGTGGGACAGCAAGAGATGCTGCTCTGTACCTTTACCTAGGACCCACAATAACTGAATCCTCTTTCTCTAGAGGCCACTAGTCATAGTGAGTGGAGGTTACAAACATGCTGAATCACGTGGGAAGGAGGGAAACCAGAGACACTGGTGTGTGAGCTTGCTCAGCCGTTCTCTGGGTTCTGAGCTTGGACTTCGCAGCTGGCAACACCAGGGTCCTTGTCTCTCTGACTTACAGTTCTCCAGTTGGCTCTGACTGAAGCTTCCTGCTTATCAAGGATATTTGAAGTGAGGGGAAGGTGGTGCAGGCAGAGAGATGACTGTAGGGCAGGTGAGTGGTGCGTGTGTACCACGAAGAACTCAGGATGGCTGGCGTTGCTGAGGCAGCTGATGTGGCAGTTAGAAGGGTCAAGGCCAGGAATATGGAGGCCCAGGCTACGTCAAGAATCTTGGTTGTATGGGAGGGATTTGGGGCTTTATTCTGAGTGACAAATGAAACCACGGTGAGGTCTGCAGTAGGTGAGCGGCATGGGACAGCTAACAATTTTCCAGGGTGATTCTAACTGTAAGGTAAAGGTCGAGACAAAGAGACTAGTCAGGAGGGCGAGCATCAGAGGGAGATGGTGGTTTGGACAAGGGAAGAGCAGTGGAGAGGGTAAAAGACTGAATTGTAGTTATATTTGTAAGGTAGGAATAGCAAGTTTTTCTTGGTTTTGCTAACTGATTTGCTGTGGGTATCACAGGAAAAAAAGTGGACTCGAGTGATTCCGGGGTGTTCAGCCTGAGGTAGGAAGATTGAGAGTGAGGTGAAGGCAGGAATCAGATGCTCTGTGTTTGTTACATCCAGTTAAAGGTAGCCATAGACCCTGAGTGGAGAAGCTAGTGATTGGAGGCGGCTCCCAGTGGCAGATTGTAGTCAGTGCTAGACAAGGATGAGATTCCTAGGGGGTGGGGGTGGTAGATAGAGAGGGGACTGAGGATTAAGAACTAGGGTGTTTTGATATCTAAAGACTTGGTAGATAAGAAGGTGCCTCCAGAGGAGACGAGAAAGGAGCGACAGAAGGAGAGGAAAATGAAGTGAAGAAAGTACCTCAAGGAGAATGACCATGTGCTGTTGAGAGACTGAGGAGACAGGTTCCTGTCAGGCCTCAGCTCAGGCCGTCTCCCTGTCTGTTCTAACCACACAGAGCCATTAGCTCTTTCAGGTGCTTCCACCAACCACCATTGATCTCTACAGTGTTCACTGCCAAGTTCCTCTCCCCTACCTCACACACCACGTTCCTTGAGGATGAGGCTGCCTTACTTTCTCCTGAGCTTACGCTAGTACATACCTAGTATCATGGAGTTGATTAACTTAAAAACCACAGGAAATGGTCAACAGGCTGTGTGTACAAGCTGACCAAAAATGCAGACTTTTATCCCGAAGATTTCAGTTTTCCTAGTTTGTTTTTACCATACAAGGGTCTGAAGATTTTTGGGCTCTAATTTAATAGCTGTGACTTTTAGATGAAATGTCTCCCACAGGCTTAAGCATCTGGACCCTTGGTCCAGAGCAGGTGGCGCTGTCTTGGGAGGTTGTCGACCTCTAGCAGAATGAGCCTTGCTGGAGGAAATGGGCAGCTTGAGGTGGGGCCTAAGTTCTTATAGGCTGGTTACACTTCCTGTATGCTTTCTGCTTCCTGTTCTGCCCGATGTGAGGAGGTGGGCACCTCTACATGCACACTGATGCTACCATGGGGCGAGATGCCACACTCTCCCCTCCATAATGGACAGACATTTTCAAACTATAAGTCTTTATAGTTTGAAACACACATCTTCCCCCCCCTCAGTTGCCTTTTGGTTAGATATTTGGCCAAGGCAACTCAGAAAATAAAATAACTGATGTTTACCTGGCTGAGGACTTCCGACACGATTTCCACTGACTAGACAGCCTAGGTACCCTGGCAGGGGTTTCAGTATCATGAAGATAAAGACTTATACATTGTCTGTCTTGGTTGTGACTGACTGAAGTCTGAGAGACAGAGATGGGGTGCATAGAGAAGGAAAAGGGGTCATGAGAAGGAGAAGTGGGGAAGGCCCAGATCAAAGGGAGGAGAGAAGGGGGCTTTTTAAACTCTAGAATCTCAGAAATTTGGAGTAAAGGAATGGTTTGACTTAATCCCTTCATTTTTACAAAAGAGAAACTGAGGCCCAGAGAAGTGAGTGACTGGCTGAAGATTTCAACTGTCTGTGTGGTAGAGCCAGCCTCGACAGTGTCCCTTGTCCTCCCCAACCCGGTGCTCTTTCTTTAGGTAAAGGAATATCTGTATGCTTCTGCAGACAATACTCACCTGGAGCTGCTTTAAAAAAACAATCACAAATGAGCGAAGACAGGCCGAAACTGTAGGGGTTGGGGCTGGAGAGTTTGTGTGAAGAACACTTGCCGCTCATGCAGGGGATAAGTCTAATCTAAGGATTGGGTTTCTAGCATCTACATCAGGAGGCTCACTACTGCCTGCAAGTCTGGTCTTAGGGGGATTTGATCTTACAGCGTCTGTTCACCTCCATGGGCACTGCATGCATGTGGTGTATTTATAGGCAAGCAGACGCGGGTGCGTGCATGTGCGGGTACACACACACATACACACAAACAACATCAATTAAAAATGCTGGCAGATGACAAGGAGAAAACAACAGCTTCTCTGCTAAGGGACAAACGCTGGTAATTTCTTAGCAGAGAAGCAGGGCAGAACAGGATAGCAGAGCTATCCCAGTGGAAGGAAAGGCTAGATGGGCGGGTACAAGCTGAAAGTGGGTGGGGAAGAACAGGGGAGCGCATCCAGCTATCCAGCTTCTGAGCATGCGTGGAAGCTGTTCACGACAAAGTGGCTTGACAGCAGAAGAAAGGAACAATGGCTCCTTTTTCATGGAAGGAAGTGCGATGTGACTCTTGATTATACCTCTATTCGGGGACAAAGCAATTCCCAGGGAAGGGGTAGACAAGTGGAGTTCAAGTGTGACCAAGTGGGATCTATCTGAATTTGGGTACCATCTACCGGCCCTCTGGCTGGCCACTGGCAGGGAGTGGTAACCAGAGCTTGCTGAGATCTGCGAAGGCATGAGGTTCAGCAGTGAGCTTGGCCCTCAGGTCTATACACTGAGTGTTTCTGGGTTTGCTCAAATCTGGGTTTTTTGCCAGACTCTGCCTCACCTAGCTCTTTCTAACAGTGCTAATTTCCAGACCTAATCATCTCCACAAAGAACCTGGCAGCCTCACCTCCCTTCTCAGTGAAGGTTTAATAGCAGAGCACCGAAACAGGGCTCGTTGCTAAGCCTTCATTATTTCCACAGCATATACTACAGGGCTCCTACTAATATGCTGTGAAGCATTGTCCTAATTAAAACTAAATGACTCACGTCAAATCAAATGAGCAGAGTACATTAGGTTAGCCAGGACTCTGGCTTGCAATTGCGTGTTTGTTTACTTGTTAATTGGCCAAGTTCAATAACCAGCGGCAGCCTTTTCTTCCCACCACTATAAATTATGGATGCTTCAGACTTGGTCTGCTGAGGAGCCCTGGGAAAGAGGATTCTTGATGTTTGGTCCGACTGTGCCATGTGGACAGGCTGTAGAACTATCTGTGGCAGTGTTCTGGAGGCAAGTGGGCACCATCCTCACTACCCATCAACTTCTTATTTATACTGGAAATCTGCAAAGAGAAGACCCAGAGAACCCCTAGCCAGGCCCTCTCCCCCAGGAAGACTCCTAATCTGAAGATGAGTGTTTTCTGGGACCAGTGGTCAAGTGGAACATTGAAGGTTAGTGCATCAATCAGGGTTCTACTGGAGAAATTTACTAGAGGATTTACTATAGGAAATTGTTATAGACAATTTTGGGGGCTAGTATGGAGGTCAGATCTATCAGACAAGATATTAGGAAGGGCTGGATATGCAGGAGTGGAAGCTGACACCCACAGATAGAATTTCTTTTTCCTCAGGGAAGCCTTACTTTTGTTTAGTTTCCTGCTCTTCGCTAATCTCATCAGACCCACCCCGCTTATGGGAAACAGTCTCCTTTAGGTAAGGTCAACTGTAGATATCAGGCACATGTATTCGCTTGTCTGCATAACTGGGTACCAGAGTTCATTTAGGCTGGCATGTAAAATCGACCATCACTGTCCAATCTGAAAGCGGCTATCAACTGGTCACAATTGCTTTTGCTCGACCCAGTTGGATAGAAACAAATGCTCCGGTGTTTGGGTCAATTTTAAGGAAAGGATTTCCTGTAAACAGTTCACTCTCATCAGATGTGACTTGGAGCACTTGCTGGGTCCAGGCCTTATGCTAATGAGTTAAAGGTTCCTGGATGAACAGGTTGTGGCTAGTCTGTGCTACAGAGTCCGGTGGGTAAAGCGAGCGCGTCACTGAAAATGTGGCAGGTGTCACAAAGGTCAGCGCACATGGTTCTTAAGGAATCTGTCACTGGGAGACCTGAGGGGGTCTTCTGGGAGGAGACAATGATTGGACACCAGTGGAGGGAAGAACGTGGGAAGTCTGGTGCTCCCAGTAGAAGGGACACACAACTCAGTAAAGGCACAAAAGTGAGGTTTCCAAAGCTCTTAACGGGACCATTGGCTGATCTGTGAGTCGGGAGCAGGTGGCAGGGGTAGCAAGGCTGGGGGAGAAGCAGGGGCTGCTTCCTGGAGGACCTTACGGAGGTGTTATAGGGGACAGGAACAACAAGCATGCCTCTGTTTGTTGAACTGGCTGCTTTGGAATGTGTGAGGAGGATGGGGTTAATGTCACTTGACTAGGTAGAGGAAGGTGTCTCAGACACCAGAGGTGTGGGCACTCAGCCCAAGGGCAGTGGTTTAAGGATCAGAACGAAGGTACCCCGACAAGCTGGGAAATACGTCCATAGAACTAGCAGGTGGATTGCTGCTGTAGGTGTGTAAGGAGATGGTATTGCTCACCCAGAAAGAGGACACCTGGAAGGGAAAAATTTGCAGAGAGAGACAAAGAGCTCAGTGGCAGGGACATACTCACGCGTTGCTTGACAACAGGACACATCCTGAGAAATGCATCATTAACCAGTGTGTCTTTGAACATCATAAAATGTGCTTACACAAACTGAGATAACTGTGAAGTTCACCCAGTGATACTATTGATAGGGCCACCACCAGACATGCACCACTGACCAAATATCATAGTATAGCATGGTAGCACTGAAGACCCCAAAGGGTACAAAGCTGCCAACTGTTACCTGGACATAGAGATGTCAAGAGGTCTGAACTGGGTATCAGGGCATCATGTATCTGGTAAGCAATACTGGGAGGAGGAAGAAACTTGAAAAAGTGTTATTATTCAAGGTTACAATGCAAAGATTTGATGTACATAGATACTGTACAATTATGATCACAATCAAATTAATACATCCATCCCGATCCATTAGATCCCCAGAGAGTATTCATCTCATGACTGAGAGTGTGTATCCTTTGCCTTCTACGTCTTCCTCCAATCTAGTCCCGCAGCCATGGCTCTGCTCCCTGCTTCTGTGAGCTGGATGCGAGAGTACACGGCATTGGCTCTTCTAGATATGGCTAACTTCTCCAGCTCAGGTTGAGTTTGCTTTTGTTTAATCTGGTTTTATGAAGAAAGGTGAAGGTTGCTGGGAGGCACATTGCTGTATGCTTTTGGTTTCCACCTGGTTGTGAGGGACTCCAACTGGGTTAGCACTTTCTCTGCCTGCGAGCCTGTCCTCAGGGAGGAGAGGCCTGGAACTCTGGGAGATGTACAGCCCCCAGGTTGCCAGAATGCTCTCTCTTTAGATGCTAGGTACGTTGGCAATGTATGAAAAGCTGGTTTATTGGGTGGGTAAAGGAGCACGCGTGGTTCTGGGCCCCGGGGCTGGAGGGAGTCATGAGAGATGCCTGGGCAGGAGTTCCTCAGGGGGCACAAAAGAGTCGTAGGGGGAGGGGTGTGGGCCATTTCTGCTGGCCTGGCATAGGGCCTGGCCACATAGGATGGGACTCTCTCTTACCTGGGAAGGCTACTGTTGAGTGAATACTTCATCCTTGTAGTGCCAGGTGGTGTTCAGAAAATAATCTAGGCTGTCATTAGCCAATTAGCATAATTTAGACCCAAAACAAAGCATAGGGAAAGGCGGGCAATAGCGAGAGCTCACCCCGGAGGGAGGGAGACAGTGAAGCTTCTGGCAGCCTCTCCTTGAGGCTAAGTTGCTATCTAGGTGCACCGTGAGCAGGGAACTGAGGCAGTGCTTTGGTGGCCCCACATTAGCGGATAGCCCCTGACCTGACCACAATGGTCAGTGTGCTCTGCTCTGCACCCACTGGCTGGACGACATCAGCTACAATTCAGTGCATTTTGCGCACAGGCAAAAAGATGTGTACGGGATCCTAGGATGTTAGTTGCCATAGCAACATCTGCCTTTATTATCACCTAAATCCATTCACTGCACAAATATAGTAACTATTTGACTTACCCACCCCCAGTCCACTTGGTAGGATTAAATAATGACAACCAAAAGAAAAAAAATCTCTAAATTCCGACAATTTGCAGTGTGTGTGTGTGTGTGTGTGTGTGTGTGTGTATGTGTGTTTGTGGGGGATAAAAGAGGATGTTGTTTGTGGGTGGGGTAGATACACACAGGTATAGGTTACTGGCAATGACTACTGCTTACAACCTGTTCAGGAAGGGCGAATTTCTGGGAGGAATGGGTCAAACTGCCACACAGGAAGCACAAAGAAGAAGCGGAAGAGGTGCAGAAGAGGGGAAACGAAGGTATTGTAGAGAAAATTATAGAGGGAAATGGGATAGATCTGGGCACAAATATTAGCACCACTGCTTCCCACTGAGTAACACTGAGACGTGCAGGCCCCTGAGCCACCATTTCCTCCTCTGTACAGTGGGAAAACCATATCCAGTGTGTCTCAGCGACTTGGTCTGACTTGAGGACCTGTGACGTCATCTGGATGCTGGACCAGGACTTGATCTGTTCTCACTACCAGGAGACCATTTCCTATGTGCCATTTATACCCTCTGCAGGGAGGAAAAGAGTGCCAGGGCTGGCAGGGGTTGGTGAAGCTGGTCATGATGCCAGTCTGGAGAGGGGTTAGGTTAACTAGAACAAGGGTAGGATAGGCCAAGTAAAACAGGTGGCTCCAGCCAATGGACATTCCATAAGGTCATTCTCCTTTAGAAGACATGGTTTACATACTTGAAACTATTGACGAGCATCAGGTGGGGGTGAGGAAGAAAACTATGGGCTCCAATTCAGCATCCAATAGCTTTCTGGGAATGAGGAGGTATCGATGGGCAGATGTAGTCTCATTGAGACATGAGGTATCACTACTGTTAAAACACATAAACTCTCCTTCATGCCCCAGCTTCTGAACTCCTCAGAGATGACCTGAGTTTTTCTTGGAGCACAAGTAGCAAGAGCACATACTTAGATGAATTCACTACTTGGTGGAAATTATTACACTTGTATATGTATGTGTGTGGGTGTGGTGTTTGTATCTGTGTGCATGCGTGTGTGTGCATGTGTGCGTGTGTGCGTGTGTGTGTGTGAGTACCCGCTCACATGCTGCATACACATGCCATGGCAAACACGTGGTGGTATTGTACAGGATTGTATTCTGCACCAAGCTGCCACGGTCTTCATGAGTTCACTTGCAAAAGGTCATCATAGCTGGGCTTGCTGGTTGTTGATGTTCCCTTATAGAATGAGAGGCGGGGAGTATCCAGCTACTCCCCCAATCAGCTGTGTGCAATTCTGCCCTAATTGAACATAGCTTCAGAGAGGGGCTAGCGTATAAAAGCTTGGAAGGTCTAGTGGTCCCCTCTGAACAGCAGAGAGGAACTCTTCATCCACACTGGGCACATGTCACCAGTGTGACTGTCTTAGGGTGTCCCATACACCTGCCCACAATCCCTACCCATGCTGTGCTATAACCCCAGTAAACTCACCCATTCTCCAGGGGAAGTTTTGGTGGACTTGAACTTTGGTTTGCTATTGGGACCTCATGAGGAGGCAGGTAGACGTAGTCCTCCTTCGGGGTGAAAATTCTTGACAGGCGGTCATGGAACAACTTGTGGGAGTTCCAACTGGGTGGGTTTCAAGAATCACGTGCAGGTTTCAGGGTTAGTGGCAAGCGTCTTTACGCACCGAGCAATCTTGCCAGCCCTGGTAGCCATTACTGTAAGTGCTTACCACTCATGCGTTCACCAAGTCCTCTTATAATTTCATATAGTAGGGGCTGATATCATGTCGCTTTGTGGTGAGTAAACCGAGGTTCGGAGTGACATGTGCAGGAATAGTGTGGTCCAATACCCTCACAGTTCCAAGGGTAAGGACAGAGGGGAGACTCATAAAACCTTTAACCCGTGCCCAGCAGCAGCAATGACTCAATGAAGACTGACTCTAAGTGCTGTGATTGCTATTCTGAGGTGGAACCATTGTCAAACATTTGAAGTTCAGACCCCCCCACAACCCCACTTTGAAGTGCATTTGTCACCAGAATTTTGGTTAGAGATAACATCTTCTCTCTGCTAGACTTTTCTAGAAACAAATCCTGTAATGGGGGAAGAGAGTGAGGATAAGAAAGAAGCCTCTGAGGCCAAGGCCATTTTCCTTGAGATACTGATTAAAGTTTGTCCTGGACTCAGGTCCTGCTTCAGACATTGTTATCCGTGTGTGCTTAGGCTGGCTGCTGAAACTCTGAACAGGCCTTGTAACTCTTGAGGTGACCAAATGGCAGACGGCATGGGAGGCCTTAGCATGGCTCCTGGTACACTGGAAGTGCCTGGTGAATGTGTCTGCTCTGACAATGGGGACCATGACGCTGATGGAGGATATGGTGGTGATAAAGATGCTTTGACCTATTCCTGTAGGTGTTTCCCCAAGGTTCCCCAGCGGATTCCTGTAGAAGACAGTGAAAGTAGTTCTGGAGAAAAGTGTGTGTGTGTGTGTGTGTGTGTGTGTGTGTGTGTGTGCGCGCGTGTGTGCATGCGCACACTCAGTCAGATGTCATTCTTCAGGAGCTGTCCATCATCTTTTTGAGACATGGTCTCTTAATGGTCTGCAGCTCACCGTTAGGCTAGACTAACTGATCAATGAGTTCCAGGGATCCGCCTCTCTGCCTCCCTGGTGCTGGGATCCTAGTACACACACACACATCATCACTTGCGGCAGTTTTTAGTGACGGCTCTGGGGATGGGACTCAACCCCTCACTTTATGGACTGAGAAATCTCCCCAGTTCCTGATCACAGCTTATAAAGTCCCAGGATGAAGGTCAGAGAAGACACCACCATGACAGCCTATGCTGGAGTTAGCTGCCCTCCTCTGGAGAGTGGGCAGGGGGATTGTGACCACTGGGGATGTTATCACTAGAATGGCCAACTCTTTCCGGTTCCCAGAACTTAAATGGAATTAATCAGTTTTTAATCTTAGGTAAACTGGCATTGGTAATTCCCTTCGCCCTTCTAGATAATTTCTATGAGACTAAAGTGCTTTGTCTTGCAGGGAGTGGGGATGTAACAAGTAGGGCTAGAAATCAGATTATAAATACTTTAAAACATGATTCTAGTATTGGATCCAGGGGAAATTCAGATACGACAATAACTAGCTATCTATGCAAAGAAAAGCACAGACCTCTTAATCAAGAACCAGAACCTGTAAGTCCCTAAGACCATTTATTCTCCAAAAGTCTGGGAATTTTTGTTTTTGTTTTTGTTTTGTTTTGTTTTTAAGACAGGGTTTCTCCATGCAGACTTGCTGTCCTGGAATTTGCTTTGTAGATCAGGCTGGCCCCGAACTCATGGCTATCTTCCTGCCTCTGCCTCCCAAGTCATGAGTCACCACCATCCATCTTGCTTTTTCCCCCTCCTTCCTTTTATTTTTTTGAACCTAGCCTTTCATTTATCTCTTAACAATCAAGTGTTTAATCCTTTTTTAAAAAAGTTTAGGAGCAAATGCCCAATTGCAGAGCTCTATAGGCAAAGGAAGGAGGGATGTTGGTGCCTGTGCCAATCTGGGGAGGCAATGCTCAGTTAAGAGCAGGCGGAGAACACAAGACACAGGTGTTTTCCAATGGGGATGCTATTTGCCATGTCGGAGGCAGAAACAGAAGATGGTCAGTGCCCATCCCATTTCCCCCCCAAGCACTAGCTTTATTCTTTGTGTAGGTGCCAAAGGAGCATCTCTCTAAGGTTAGGAGTAGCAGAAGCATTGAGTGTAGCCCCCACACCCTCAGTGGTGCTGGCACACTCTCTTCCTGTCTCCTCACACCTTCCTTTGTTAAAGTTGTGGTTGAGCGTCAATGGGTCCTTGCAATCCCTTTTAGACTATGTTATGGCTCTCTACAGTGTGTAATATCCTCATCAAGGTTTCTTTTTTTTTTCTGGATTGTAATACTTTCTAGAAATTAGGCTCAACTAATGTTCCTTGTGCTGTCATTAAGAAACATTGCTAAAGTCAAGCTGGGCAGTGGTGGTGCACGATTTTAATCCCAGTACTCAGGAGGCAGAGGCAGGCAGATGTTTGTGAGTTTGAGGCCAGTTGGCCTACAAGAGCTAGTGTCAGGACAGGCACCAAAGCTACACAGAGAAACGCTGTCTCAAAAAACAAAAAACAAAAATGAAAGTATTATTAAAGTCAGGTGTGATGGTGCACATCAATAATTCCAGCACTTAGGATATTGAGGCAGGAGAATTGCCATGATCTTAGGGCTAGCCTAAGCTATACTTGATCAGCCAGAATGGTATAGTAAAATTCTATCTTAAAGAAACAAAATTTCACTTGGTAAAACTCATGTCTCAGGATACCAGCTTGACCTCTGGAATAAACAGAGCAGGGTGCCATGGCAGTATTGAGGGGGAGACAGGTGAATGTGTACAGCCTGCTGGCTATACAGCCTAGTCAGCTTGCTGAGTGTCAGGCCAGCGAGAGAGCTTGTCTCTAGAAAAGTGAGTGGCGCCCATTAGCAACACCAATATTGTTCTCTTAGCTTCATATCCGTGTGCACTCGTGTGCATGCTTTTCATGCATGAAAGCCTTTCCCTGAACAACACCAGCATTATTCTTTCTCTTTCTCTGTTTCCATCTCCACATGTCTTCTCATCTGTCTACCCTTCTCAGCTTTATATTTCAGAGTGAGGTTTTTCAGGAAAGCAAACCCTGGGAGAACTACTCACTAATATTTTCAATAATTGTAGCATAGTTTTCAGAGCTAGACTTGAGTATTTGCACCAGACCAATTAAATCCGACTCTCCGGAGGCCAAGTCCAAGAGCTGAAAAACTGGAAGAGCAGCTCAGCAGGACCTGTGCAGTCAGGTCGAGAGCCATTGACTTAGACCATTAGTCCCAGGAATGGCTGTCTATTCTTGGGAGGTTGTGCAGTTAGCCCAATAGGTTCTTGCCAGGAAATCTGCAGAACAAAGAGCCACATTTGGTGGCCCTGACTAGACAGGAAATCACAAAGGCAAGAGATCTGCTCTGGAGATCTTAAATTGCCAGTCTCTTTTCTCTGCCTGTGCCCTCTTGATTGCATTGCTAAGCCTTTCCTGCCTCCTCCTCACTCCTCTTAAAGTCAATACAGGCCATTACTAAAAGAATAGGGAGTTCAAACTGCAGTCTTTCTGCCACCAGAGAAGGGGAGGCCAGTGCTCATGAATTGGAAGAGGGTTTTACAGAACTCGCTGGGAATTCAGTGGAGGCAGGCATGGGCACAGCAGGGCAGAAGTAGGAAGTGTGTGAAAGAAACTCTCCTTACCCCTGTGAATACCTTGAGTCTGTGCCATGGACTGGAGAAAAGTAGTGTAGTCTACTATGCAGCTCAAGGTTCTTCATGCTTATTTATATGTAAAAAAGAATTCAGACTTTTGGTTAAGACTCCTGCCCTCACAGCCTTGTGGTATAATGCATGACAAATAACCCCAAAAGACCCCTGAGAAAGAGTAACCAGCCTCTAAGGTAGACCTCATGGTGTCCCCGGAGATCGCTGTTCTGCTTGGAAACGGAGGATGGAGACCACCCATGAAGTGGGTGCTGCTGTGTGGTGAAGCTGGAAGCGCCCAGATGAGTGCAGTGCGTTGGGGTCCAACATTGTCCTTCTACCATGTATTAGAAGAATACGACCTTCATTCTTTGCCTTGAGGAACAACATGGTCAGATAACACTAACGCTTATGTCTCCTAGTCTGTAGCTTGAATTATTTCACTAGGAAAGCCCCTCAGGATTAAGGGATAAAGCTAATTTTTTCGGCCCTTCACAGAAATTCCTAATCCTGCCTAGAACATTTGTCAACATGTACTCCCATGGGCAGCACGCAAGGATGCTCATTTCACACGTGTCCACCATCTCCAGGTATTATTACTGAAAATATAGACGTCTTGGTATTCTTACTTTTTTTTTTTTTGGATTGTTCTCTTTCTGGCCTATTCTTAGAAATTTCTAATTGGGTGAATTAAATCATGTGTATTGTCTCGTGTCTATTTTTTCATCAAGAGGTAAAATTGAAATATCTCTTTGCTTTAGAAACATGACAATCATTCTTTTCTCTTTCATTCTCCTTCCTAACCAGAAGTAAGTTAGCTTTCAGGTTTGCTGTAATGGACGAGGAACCCCTTCTCTTCAGCAGACTGTGTAGACAGCATGCTTTTGTGAGATTGTCTCCTTAGCTTTCACTGCGCAGGGGCCTCCGGTTTATTTGCAGAGAGCTTCTCCCTCGGAGTCGGAACTTGATGGAGGCTGATGTGAAACCGTGAGTTAGTCCCTTCTTCTATGCTTCTGTTAGCAGGAGGAATATTTAGTGACTGCTGCCGAGGGCTGCAGTGTGTTAGATGTCCCCCAACACAAGCAATCCTTATTATTCACAGACTCTGTGTTAAGTTCTCCTACTCGTCAACACTTATTTGTCTTCTCCAATTAGCACCCAAGACATGTCTGTCTTTGTGAACATAAATAGAACAGCAGTTGAGCTTTCTGAACCTCTGCCCTTCCAGGTAAGGGGCAATTCTATTTTGGTTTCACCTCCCATGTTCTAAATAAGTATCATTTTATGGTTTAATGTTGCCCTTTGTGTTGTCTTGTTCTGCTCCTATGCCCCCTCAGTCACAGTGCTGAAGTGCTAGCTAGGGTTTCTAAGCACAAGAAAGTTTGTGGTGTGCTTGTGGAGAAAATACACGGTAGCTCAACATGTTTCAGACATGAGTCACAGAGCGGTTGGCTCTTAGGCCAATAAATCAACAACACACATTAAACAATATCTCTTTAAAGAGAAGAATATAGGAAGTAAAGCAGCATATTCATTGGCTGATGAAAACAGTTGGAGTCACAGACTCACAGAAATTCAACTTCCTGTTTTTCCTCGGATCAGTTGTTCAGGATTTGCTAACTGAGAGTTCATAGTAACTTCAGAGTGCCTGGCACCTGGGATTACCAATGCTGACCTCATATTAAAGGGCAGCAGTGTACCTCAGGAGATGACAGGACCATAGGGAAGAAAATAAAGAATACACTAAGTGGTAAAACCATGTAAGCAGCAAAGGACTGCAGAGGCTGGGTGAGCCTGAGAAAGGCTTAGTAGAAGGCGTAGTCATGGAGTCTAGGGTGAAGAGGCTTTTGATCACTCAACCTAAGAAGCAAAGAGCAGGAGTGGAAGAACTGTCTCATCTGGGGAGGGCAGGCTGCTAATCAGTTTGCAATGGAGGATCATTGTGAATCTGGAGCAGATGAGAAATTAGGGTGGAAAAGTGCGGGGTTAGGTAATGACGGGACTCTGAACGGGCTGTAGTTTATTCTTTAGATGAGTGGCATGGTAAAAGCTTTGTTTGTTACAAAATGCAGCCTATTTAGCACAGAGTTTGATTAACTTTGACAAATGGATACACCCAAGTAAATACCACAGAAATCAAGACAGAAAACATTTATTTGATTCCCTCATATATTCTATCCTTTTCTTGGCATCCTATAGCCCTATGACTTGTGACCCCAGACCCAAACAAAAAACAGTTGGGGAAGTGCTTGCTGCCCAAGTGTGAGGACCTAATTTTGGATATTCTCAGCCTTGACGTAAGTCAGGCACCTGGTCTGGGCTTCAGGATGCTTGGTTTTACCTGGTTGTGGTGCACCTACACTTAGGTCTTCATGCTTGGTTTTTCCTAGTTGTGGTACACATACACTTAGGTCTTCATGCTTGGTTTTACCTAGTTGTGGTACACCTACACTCAGGTCTTCACGCTTGGGCAGCAGGCACTGTAGCAACTGAACCATCTCCCCAGCCCTGAAATATTTGGTATGACCCCAGTTATGTGTGAAAATTTAGTTACTCCATGTTCTTCTACCTGGTATGATTAATTTAGAAAAATTAGCTGTTCTATTGAATAGTACTGCTTTTTCATTGTGGAATAAATTTACATTAGAAATTTATTAGTTCTGAGACAACATTACAAAGCCAGGTGTGGTGGGTCATGCTTATAGCCCCAGCTGTCAAGGAAGCTGGGGTAGGAGGACCATGTTCAGGCAAAGCCTGCATAGCATAGTGAGACACTCTCTCCCCCCCCCCCCCTGTTCTCTCTCTCTCTCTCTCTCTCTCTCTCTCTCTCTCTCTCTCTCTCTGTGAATTAAAGGCAAGACACAGAAAACATTCACAGTACAGATGTGTGACAAGAGGCTGGTATCTAAAGTATTAAGGGACATTGCTGTCCCAGTGAGACGGTAAGACAACTAACTTTATAAAATAGTTGTAGTACATCTGACCAGTTACTACACAAAAGAGCTACAAGTTTCAAATGTCTCAAATAAAGGATATTTAGCATATACAATGGTTAACCTTTTTTAACTAGATGGATTGAAAAACACCTAGAATGAGCAAGAGCATGTCTCTAGTGGTATGTGTACAGGTGCTTCTGTAGATAACTGGGTCTTAAGGATGACCTCATCAGTGGTTCAATCCATCCATGGGGTTAAATTTTGAATAGACTGGGAGGTGGACCTGTTGAACGTGGGGTCTAGTTGGAGGAAGTGGGTTTCTGAGGGCTCGTGAAGGGTATATCTTACCATGGTTTCTGTTACTCCTCTCTGTTTCCTGGCTGCCGAGAGGTAGGCTTTGCTTCATCACTGTCTTCTGTCATGATGTACTGGCTCACCATAGGTCCAGAAACAGCAAAACCAGTCAATATGCATGGAAATCATTGAGACCATGAGCCAAAATAAATACTTCCTCCTTTAAATTATCCTACTCAGCCATCAGTTGCAGCAGCAAAATTGTCAACATAGTGCCAATAATTGTCAAAACAGTGGAACTTGCTTATATCCACCACACTTGCCTTTGCCATGGTGTTTTCTGAAGAATAGAAGTTTTTTATTTTTTGATGAGCACCAATTTAAGATATTTTTCTTTTATGGTTTTTAATTTTTGTATTTTACGAAATATTTGCTGTGCTGGCTAGTTTTATGTCAACTTGGTACAAGCTAAAGTCATCTGAGAGGAGGGAGCCTCAATTAAGAAAATGCCTCCATAAGATCAGGTTGTAGGCAGGCCTGCAGTGCATTTTCTTAATTAGTTATTGATGGGGGAGAGCCCAGCCCATGGTGGGAGTTGCCAACCTGGGCTGGTGGTCCTGGGTTCTATAAGAAAGCAGGCTGAGCAAGCCAGGAGGAGCAAGCTAATAAGCAGCACCTCTCCATGGCCTCCTCATCAGCTTTTGTCTCTAGGTTTCAGCCCTACTTGAGTTCCTGTCCTGACTTCCTCCAATGATGAGCTGTGATAGGGAAGTGTATACCAAATAAACTGTTTCCTTCCTAACTTGTTTTTTAATTCGTTAAATTTATTTATTTATTCTATATCTTGACTGCAGTTTCCTCTCCCTCCTCTCCTCCTATTCATTCCCCCTACCTCCCCTCCTTCCATTCCTTCTCTTTTTCTATTCAGAAAGGGGCAGGGTATCAACAAAGAATGGCATATTGATGTGGGATTCCCCTTTGTACGCTGTGATTACTATTAATGAATAAAGAAACTGCTTTGGACCTATAGCAGGGTGGAACTTAGCTAGGCGGGGAAAACTAAACTGAATGCTGAGAGGAAGAAGGTGAAGTCAAGAAGAAACCACGGAGCCTCTGTTGGAGACAGATGTGCTGAAACTTTGCTGGTAGACCATGATTCTGTGGTGATGCGTAGATTCATAGATATGGGTTAAATTAAGATGTAAGAGTTAACCAATAAGAAACTAGAGCTAATGGACCAAGCAGTGATTTAATAAATACAGTTTCTGTGTGATTATTTCGGGTCTGAGCTGCCGGGTAGCTGGGAAACAAACTAACGGCCTCCCTATACCTACTACTGGTTGGTTTTGTGTATCAAATTGACACAAGCTAGAGTCATCAGAGGAAGGAGCCTCAGTTAAGGAAATGCATCCATGAGATCCAGCTGTAAGGCATTTTTCCATTAAGTATCAACAGTGGAGGGCCCAGCCCATTGTGGGTGGTACCATCTTTGGGCTGGTGGTCCTGGGTCCTATATGAAGGTGGGCTGAGCAAGCCGTGGGAAGCAAGACAATAAGAAGATCCCCTCCATAACCCCTGCATCAGTTCCTGCCTTTGGGATACAGCTCTGTTTGAGTTCCTATCCTGACTTCCTTCATTGATGAACAGCAATATTGAAATATAAGCCAAATTAACCCTTTCCTCCCTAACTTGCTTTTTGGCCATGGTTTTTTCATTGCGGCAATAGAAAACCTAATTAAAACACATATGAGGTAGGACTGAATTCCTCCTCTTGTATTAAGGCGGGGCAAGGCAATACAGTATGAAACCCAGCTTATTTTTTGGTTATGGTGTTTCATTACAGCAATAGAAACCCTAAGACACACACACACACATATATGTGTGTTAGGAATATGATATAAGGAATGATTGAGATTCACTTTTTTTTCTATATATGTAGGCAACTCTCAGCAGTATCTTATGAAATAATTACTCTCCTCATTAGATTCCCACGGCGTGGCCTTATGCATATGGGTCTATTTCTGGACCCTCGGTTCAGTCCTAATAGTCTGCATATCTATACTCACTGTGGCTTCATAGGAAGTACTAAAATCAGGCAGCATACACTCTCCAGTTTCAGTCTTCTTTTTCAGAAATGTTCTGCTAAGTTCCTTGAAAATTCACTTAAGATTTAAAACCTGCCTGACAATTTTGTAAGAAAACCCATTGACATTTTTAATGGAACCCAGTTGAATCAGCAGATAAATATGGAGAAATGGTAACAATATTGCATCTTCCAATTAATGAACATAATATGTCTCTTTAGCTTCTAAGTGTACTTTAATTTACCTAGTAATGTTTTATGCATTTCAGTGAAGAGGTTTAGTCGTGATTTGATGCTATTATTAATGATATTTACAAATAGCCATTTTTTTGACATGGACTTTCCTTTCTACCCATTTTCAGCGTCACACTGAGTTTTGCTTTTTGGCCTTTTAACGATCTAATTTTTCTATATAATTTGGGTTTAACCTGTTTTAAGGTAGAAGCTTAGCTACATTATTTTGGAACTTGCTTTCTTGAATTTCAAAGCTATGAATCTCTCAACCAGTGCTTTAGATGAGTGTGGCATATCTCACTACCTATGTTCTCCCAATCATTAAATATAAGGTATGCAACACCTTTGGGCGTGTTTATTTTATGTGAATGAATCAGGAATTTTTGAGGTGTTTAGTTTTAGCAGACATTTGTTAGATGTTTGTATGCTTTTGATTTCTACCTTCATCCTGTGGTCATCAGAACACACTGAGTTTCCTCACATGCTTCTGAGTGGTGCAGGGTATTGCATATAATTGATATATATATATGTGTGTGTGCGCATATATATGTATATGTTGGCTCACGATAGTGATGTTAGTCTTACAACTGTTGAGTACACTTGCTCTATCAGTTTGCTTGCTCTATGAATAACTAGGGGAGCAGTGTTGTACTCTCCAGCTTTAATTGTGAATTTATCTCTTTATTCTTTCACTCATATACACTCTTGCTTCTAGTATATTAAAATTGAGTTGTTGAGGATGACATCTTTCATCATCATGAAATATGCCTATTTGTCTTTGGAAATATTCCTTCTTCTGACACAAACATAAGCATTCCAGGTGTGTTCTGATTTGTTTTTTCTCCACATTCATTTTTGGGCCTCTTTAGTTTGGACTGATTTGCGATTTGGTCCGTAATAGGCAGCATATACTCTTAGGCGCTGCTATTTTGACTTGTCTGGCCATCTCTGCCTTTTAACTGGTCTGTTTCAGACAATTTGATCTTAATGTAATTATTGATAGAACTGGTTTTAAATCTGCCATCTTCCTGTTTGTTTTCTATTCAGAATTGTTTCCATCTGTTCTCTGTTCACATTTTTTTTTTTACCCTTTTCAGATTGGGTATTTTATAAAACAGTTTGACTCTTCCTAATTGAAATTCGATTTGAAAAGAAAACCTTCTTTGCTGGGGTCGGAGAGCTCCACTTATCTGTAGGTATAGAGATTTAGAACGCAGGTAGGAATATGCTGGTGTAGGAAAGTGGCGGGAGTAGGTCCTCTAGGGTCCACGACCTCACTAGCTAAGAGGAGTTGCATAGGTTTATAGTACCAGGCATGATTTCTTTCCAGTTGAATGGTTCTTCTGTTCAGTTAGATAGCTTTTGGAGCTGCCAAGATATAGGTGCCACTAAGGTACCTGTAGGGCTCTCTTGCTATGCTGGCCATTATTGTGGTTCCTTGGCGTCACAGGTGGGGAGGACTATTGATTGTCTTCCTCGCTCGGCAGCTGCATATCACTTACTTTTTCTAGTTTCAATCATCATCATCCAAAATATTGCATGGAAAATTTAAGAAAATTCATAACATTTAAATATCTTTCGTTATATTAATGCAATGTTCTGCTTATTACTTCTTCATGTATCTAATTAAAATATCAAACAGTATCATTGGCATGTATATGCAAAAGAGACACAGAATTACATAGGGTTCATTATTCTCCGTGGTTTGCAGACATTCTGGGGGTGGGGAGGTCATGGATTAAATCCTTCATAGGTAAATTGGAATTAATTTATAGTATTTGTAATTTATTATTTTTCAGTTTGCAGATTCTACCTTAATTATATCATTTCTAGGTCCATATCCTTTGACTGATTCTCTTTGTGGTTTTGGATTTTGGATTATGCTTTTCCAGCTCTTTGCATCCTTAACAATTATTTTTTTATTGAAAGCGAAACACTTTGAATTTACTTTGCTAAGCGTTTGACTGTGTTCTCTCCCTTTGAAGAGTGTTCAGTGTCTTTGACGAGCAGTTGCATTCCTTGGAGTTCAGATTGGCTTTGAGGTTTGTCTCACAGTCTTTCTCAGGGTAAGCCTGGAGTATATTTTATTCTAGGGCTTACTTGTCATAATACTAAGCTTCGGCACTTCTGATCTCTAAGGAATGTTCTGTGAACTTTGAGGTATGATGGATTTGATTGATGGGATCCCAAGTAATTTCCAGACCTGTTTTCTCTGAGAATTTCTTGGCTGATAGAATTCTGTTAATTGTGATCTCCAAGCACCATGGGACTTTACCCTATATAGGTACACAGCATTTACAAAAAGATTTGAGAGGATTTCATCAGTATTTCTGGGGCCTTTTATTCATATAGTACACATCTCTTCAGCATTCTGCATTCAGTGTCTTAGCTACCATACTGTTGTCAAACCCCAGTCTCTGTCTCCTTAACTTCACAAGTTCCTGGTGTTCACGTGGAAGGTTTCTTGTGCTACAATCGGGACACTGCCTCCTCCAGGCAGATAGTGAGAGTAAACATGGAATTTACCGTCATCTCCTTTTCCTTAGGGGATGTAATCCTGTCCTGTGTGTAGCCCAGTCTCTGAAAATGTCCTTTAATCTGTTTTATTTAGGTTTTGTTTATGTGGGAAGTGCAATTCCTGCAGCGACTCTTTGCTCCTAGATAGAAGCTGCAGTTTAGAAGAATGTTCATTAGCATGTGTGTTCGAGCTTAAACGACCCGATGTATGCATGCTCTGCTTCTACGCAGTTAATAGGATCAGACACATTGTCTTAGTCTGTTTGAGATTCCATAGCAAACTCCCACAGACTGGGTGCTCAAACAGCAGAGATTTATTTTCTCACAGTTCTAGAGGCTGGAAGTGTGAGATTCGGGAAAGGGCATGTCTGGGTTCTGGTGACAGATTGCTTCCTGGATTGTGGAGGACCATGTTTATTATATCTTTGCTTTGTGGGGGTGGAGTGGCCTAGAGGAGAAGAATTCTGTCCTGTGACTTCTTTGGTTGGGGCCTTATCCTCATCATGATATTCCTATCCTCATGTCCTCATGTAAACAAGATTACTGCCCAAAGATCACGTCTCCAAATGTTGCGACAAAGGGTACTAGGTTTTCAGTGCAGACATGGAGGGGACAGTTAAATCCCCAACACAGGTCCAATACCTTCATCACTCAGTGATGTTTTGAAACTGGTGTGTAACTATTCCTGTAAGATAGGTTTTAGTGTCAAAATGAAAGTTTCATTTTTCCCTTGTCACCCCTAAATTTGAGAATTACTGCATGTAGCAGAAAGCCCTTACTAATGAACTTCTGAACTAGGCTTTAATATGATGAAGTCATAATTGAGGTCAGGACTTCTTAAACCTTTTCCACTTGGGACCTCCCTTTTCCTGAGAAACGTTTGCACCATTCTAGATATATAAAATATATATATATGCCAGTCAAACATTTGTTGATAATAAGTCGTGAAGACATTTACTTTATGAATGAGGAAATAGTAAAGTGCTTGATTTGAAAGTATGGAAACCTGATATTAACTGCCAGTCATGGTGGCTTGTGGTTGTAAGCCTAGTGCTTGGGGAGGTGGGCACTGGTGGAGCACTGGGCCTCGCAGCCAGACAGTTAAGTCTTATCAGTAAGTTCTAGGTCAATAAAATATCCTGTTTCAAAAATAAGGTGGACAGAGACTGGGGAGATGGTTTAGCTGTTAAGAGCACTGGTTGTTCTTCCAAAGGACCCAGGTTTGATTCACAAACACCCATATGGCAGCTGACTGTCTGCAACTCCAATTCTAGGGGACCTGATGTTGTCTTTTGGCCTCTGCAAGCATCAGACATGCACACGGTGCACAGACATACAAGCAGGCAAACAGACCCACTATACACATTAAAAAGAAAAAAAAGGTGGGCAGTATATATCCAGGTTGACCCCTGGATTCCACACACATGCACACACATATGCAAATGCATCCGCCCATGTGCACCTACACACATGAAAACACAGGCATACACAATTTATTTTGTTTTTAAAATAAAAAAGTGGGCTGGTTGTTTCACATACATGTATATGTGTGCCCAGTGTCTGCAGAAGCCAGAGGAGGGCATTGGATCCCTTGGAACTGGAGTTAGAGATTGTTGGGAGTCACGATGTGGGTGCTGGGAACCAAGCCCAGGTCCTCTAGAAGAGCATCAAGGACTTTAACTTCTGAGCCATTTCTCTTGCCACAGAAATTTATTTTAAAGCAATTCTCAGGGCTGTCTGGATGGCTCTACTGTTGAAGATATTTGTGGCTGGGCCTGATCCTAGAATGTGCCTGCCTGGTGGACAGGGAGCTGATCCCTGGGATGTGCATGAGGAGAGGGAGCTGATCCCCACAGCTTGTCCTATGACTATCACACAAATGCCATGGTATGCCTCTTGACAAAAAAACAAACAAAGGACAACAACAACAACAACAACAAAAAACCCAAAGCAAAACAAAAAAAGAAACCCAACAACATTCAATTATTTGGTATACATTTAATTTGACTGCTTAGTAAAGAGAAAATTGCATACTCATGAGTTGGATATGTTTATTTTACATATGAATTAAATTGTGGTTGAATATTTGATACTGCAGGACAGTTATCAATATTTTTCAGAGTTGATGGATATTTAATTTTATAATCATTAATACTTAGAATACTGCTTTGCATAAATTTGTACTACAAATGGCAGAAGTATGTTTGGGCCAAATTCAGAAAAATTTGAAGACAATTCTGTCCTAATCCTAAATCAAAATTCACTTGGCAATTATTTATGAAACTCTAGTCAGCAACTCAAATAGTAGCTTTCAAAATCAAACACATTAACACAATCAACTCCAAAGATATTTATATGGTGAAATATGATGGTAGGAAAATATTAAAGGTCTCCTCTCCCTGTAATTAAACCATTCTGTCCCTATAAGAGCAGAAAACTGTGTGTGTGGACAGTGAAAACACTGCGGTTAATAACAGAATTATCTATTCAGGCAGCCGTTAGCACTGCATGGCATGACTGCATGTGCAAGTACATGCTGTGTGTTTAGAACCAAGGATGCAGTGAAGTGGCGAGATGCAATGCAGGCGATCACTGCTAGAGCAGTTTGCATTCATTCTGTGTTTGGTTTTGAATTCATGATTGATTATTGTGTGCTCAGAACCTTTTACCGCTGCCAAGTTTCTTTTGACACCTCCATTCAGTGATGTGGCCCCATATGTGGTCACGGCCCAGAGTTTATGAAGCTTGCACTAGGGACACACACCATGCTAAGTATAGGTGTGGGTGTTCTTGAATGACGTTTATGGTAGCCAGGAAATGAGCTCTCTCAGGCTTGAGGGTCAGGAGGTTTTAAGTTATTTGCTTGGTTTGTTGTGCCGAATCTTATCGTTATCCTCAGCATCAGAACCTCGGACAGCTCCCCCCTTGCTGACAATGTGCTGCAACCCTTTATTCATTCATTTATCCACCTAACACCTGTTTGTTTCACTGTCACACTTGGCATTTTAAAGAAATTCAAAATAAGTGAAGACTACCTATCGATCTTGTCGTTCTTTGGAGCTTATGACGTCTTTGGGAAAGCAAGACAAAGGCGAGTTTAAAAATAAGCATAACAATTTGTTATGTTGGTAATATCTTACAGTGTGAAAGCAAATTTTCATAACTTTTTTTTTTGGAGAAAAATACAAGACGACCAACCTACTCTTTTATAGATTGTCTGAGTGCTTTAGGGAAAGACAAATGATGGCTGTGGATTGATGTTAATGAGAGAAGACTTTTTAGAAGACATTTGGTGGAGAATTTTTTGGAAGATAAACATGGAATGAGCTGAAGAAGAGGTAAAGATCTTCCCTGAATAACATCGCCAGTCCACAGGCTGACCAAACCGTAGAAGAACCTGGACTTCAGGTTGTGACCGGATGGACAAAGGACCCATCATACACCTAGGTGCAGGTATGTGGACCTCCTGCAACAAATGAGAAAAAGAGTGGGGTTTTTTTTTGCAGTAAAGAGATGAAGGTTTTTGACCCATGTTTTCTGTTTCTTTCCCTCCTCTCTTCTACCAGCTGAGCTTATTTTAAAGATTTGCTTTTGACAGTAATAAGATTTAAAAATAAGCTTTATGCTTGCATTTTATTTTTCTAGCACATTATAAAATTGGTTCTTAAAACAAATGCAGGCAATCAAATTTTAGGACCATAACCACCGAGTCAATATGTTAAATTATAGACAGAACACCTTTAAACAAATGCATGCAATCAAATTTTAGGACCATAACCACTGAATCAATGTGTTAAATTAGAGACAGAACACCTTTCTTTCCCAGATCTGATTCTAGACACCGGGACGGTTGCAGAGCTCAGGGGTTGTTCGCTCACTCATTCACTAACAATTTCATGATTAGCAGGGCATGGCCAGAGCTGTTAGAGTTTTACAGACTGAGATGAATGTCTGAATGTGGGTCACTCTGTTTTTGTACTTACCGGAGAGTTTATTAGCGCCTGGGGATTGGGTTAGGGACAAGAAAGAAGGAAGTAGGTTGGAAGTAGGGTCCTTTGTGGGGCTATGGCAGCCTGTGCTCCCACATCACAGAGCTCCATACTGACATCCTAGACATCTTTCCAGGGAGATTTCTTGGTTGGGAACAGTGTTTCTTTTTCTAGACTGTTGAAACAGTCATTTAAATCGGTAATTGGGGCTCAAGTAGAAAGGATGGAGAGCAAGCATTGAGAGATGTCACTTTCTTACGCGGTTTCTGGATAAATCCCAGCTATGTGAGGGAGGTATAAAAAATACAAATCAATTATTCCATCAGCAGGTGGGAAGCTCTTACAGCAGAAGTCTTTTTGGGTACAGGAAGAACACGCTGTGCCATGTGGCCCCAACACAGAGTTGAATGCAGCCTTACTAATAAAAGAGGACCTGAGTTTCCATTCTGTTTTACAATGACCAGTTGAGGTCTAGAGTGTTCTATTTATTTTTAAAGATAAGCATTTCAGGTAGTCTAACAGTTAATCTTCACTGTCAATTTGACAGGTTTTGGAATCACCTAGGAGACATACTTCTGTGAGCGCGTCTCCAGAGATGGTTAACTGAAAAGAGAAGCCCAGCCCTGAATGCGGGCATTGCGATCTCATGGATCAGAGCACCAACCCAAATGAAAAGCAGGGAGAAGGAAGGAGCCCGCTGAACACCGGCATCCATCTCTTTCTGTTTCCCGATGAACTCTATCTACAAATGAGACGAACATACACCCTTCTTCCTTAGTTTGTGGGTTTTTTTTTTTTTTTTTTTTTTTTTTTTTTTTTTTTTTTTTTTTTTTTTTTTTTTTTTTTTTTTTTTTTTTTTGTCATGTGTTTGGTAACAGCAAAGAGACAAAGTTACCAGTCCAGGGAGATGTAGACGCATTGTTATCTTGAAACTTTTACAGAGTGCATGGGGACAAGAACAACTGGGAAGTGTGTGACGTGTGACATATGCCGTGGGTGATAGATGCTGCTCTTGCAGGAGAGGACTCAGAGGGCAGGGACACTCTATTTAAATACCAAGCTGGATAGACACGGACTTAAAAGTTGAAATTTTTTTCCACCTTGGTATTTGGTGGAAGCATCTCATTTAGGCTTGAGAGTTCCAAGGTCTCTCACCCTCTGCACACTGTCTGGCTGTGAGTCTCTGTATTTGTTCTCATCTGCTGCAGGAGGCTTCTCTGATGATGACTGAGCAAAGCACTCGTTTATGAGCATAGCAGAATCTCATTAGGCATTAATTTATTGCTATATATTTTTAGTAGAACAGTAGCATTTGGTTTTACCCTAGGTCCCTGGGCCATCTAGTCTCTGGTTCTTGGCCACTCAAGCAGTGTCCAGTATGGATTCCATTTTGTGGAGTGGGCCTTAAGTCAATTCAGATATTGGTTGATTACTCCCACCAATGTCTTCTTCAGCTTCTCTGTGTTCAGTGAGTTGTGCAGGTGCTGTCTTCTGTAGCAGGACTTTACTGTCAGTTTGCAGAGAGCAGCCAATAGCCTTAACAATAACCAGGGTTGTTTGGGGATTCCCATAGGATGCCTTTGGCCAACAACTTGATTAGATGTAACATATTCCTAGTACTGGAAGCTTCATTTTGTGATGAGAGATGTCCACCTGGGGCTCTGTCTCCTCTGTTATTTGGTGATTTCATTTATATAGGCTCCATATATGGATATGCTTTAGGAAGTGTCAACTGTATTATATTTCCATCCTACCCCTCAGATGGTCCTGATTTTTAGCTGTCTCTCCCCATGTTCCCTCCCTTACTATCCTTTCTCCCTGCTCCCCAGTTGATCCTCATATTCCAGCTCCTGCCCCAAGAGGAGGCAGGAAGAATGTAAGAGCCAGAGGGATAGAAGACACCAAGCAAACAAGACCTTCCAAACACAGCACAACCGATGTGCACACATGAACTTACAGAGACTGTGGTTACAACAGGCGCAGGACCCACACAGGCCCTAGAATGTAGAGGAGACGTGGACACAGGGCCCACCCTTAACCCAGAAGCTAGCTCTGATTGATAACCTCTTGCAAATAAAAAATTAGTTTCCTTCAAGGGAGTTTCAATAGGGAAGCAAACCACTCTTAAGGGTAGGTTTCATGCCAAATAGTCGAGGGCCAACACAAAATAAATTCAACAACCTCTTTGAGGTTCTTTGCTTCATAATGTTGTCTTAGGGCTTTTTTTTTTTTTAAACTTTACAGGTCCTTTGTGTATATGTTATGGCTTCTGGGTTTGTGTTTTTATGGGGTTCCTATGTGTGAATATGTATGCCTTATTTATTTTACTGTTATTCCTTACATGCCTGTTTGTTCTCTAAGGAGAGACAGAAGGGGTGTGGGTGGGAGAGGAGAGGAAGGATCGGGAGGGGAAACTGTAATCAGAATATACTGTATGAAAAAAAATCTATTTTTAATAAAGGAAAGACACATTTCAGTCAAAGGTACCTGTAATTTTTTTTTTAAACTCTGCAGGCTCATCATCCAGTTCTCAAATAAACACATGGGGTCCTATTATTACTTAGGATGCTCAGCCTTGTTTCTAGTCAGATTCTCTAACTTATCCCATTTCCCTTTAATTATATTTTGCCTGGGCTTTTCCCCTTTCTTTATTCTATGTATCTTGCTTTCCTTCTCACTCCCTGGCTGTCCCTGTTGTTCTTGCCTCATTTTCTTACTTCTCCCTCTTGTTCTTTCCACAAACCCAAACTTCTCCTATTTATTCTCTCTGCCTGCCAACCTTGCCTGTTTCTTTCTCCTGCCTAGCTATTGGCCATTCGGCTTTTTAATCAGACCATCGGGTGTAACAAAGTAACACAACTTCACAGAGTTGAACAAATACAACATAAAAGAATGCAACACATCTTCGCATCATTAAACAAATATTTCACAGCATAAACAAATATAACACACATCTTAAACTAATATTCCATAACAGGTAACTGTGTTTAAATGACAGTGTAACAATCCAGTTTCCACTCTCAATCCATATTTCTTTTGCTTTGGAAATCTGTGTTCTTTTGTGAATTTTACTGTTTTTTAATAGAATTGTGTTCCCCAAAAGGAAAAAAAAATGTTAAAATTAGGAGCAACTTAGAGGAGTATCGTGAAGATCCAAGTAAAGGAGGCCTTCCCAGTGCTTGGTTCTGTGCCACAATGGAATAGCTTGTTGTTGTGGTAGGAAGGTACCCATCCCAGCATAGACTTGATGAGTATCTGGGAAAATGCTGCAGAAGTGGTCTAGCATCTGGAAGACACTGGGGGTGTTGGAGTTCAGCTCTCTGTACTTCACAACAGATTATACCCCACTTCAATGGCCTCTGAGGGTTAGGAGTAGAGGAAGTAGGAACCCAGGAGGCTCTGGATGAGGGGGAGAGTGACAGAAGCTAATTTCAAAGGACAAGTGGTCATTTGGGCAGGACAGAGGGAGGAAGAAAAATTTCTAGGCTGAACTCACTCTGCAGACCAGGCTGGTTTCTAAGTCACAGAAATCCGTCTGCCTCCTGAGTGCTGGGATTAAAGGTACGCACCTCCAGCACCTGACCACACTTCTTTTCTAATCTTCCTATTCTTCCCAAGGTGGTAGGTACCTTCACTCCTTCTCTTGGGGGGCATCTTGACGCTAGGGTGTAGACGGAGTGAGTGGATGATTGCATTCTCTTACAGGAGCAGAGCAGCTGTGGACTTGGACTCCATGTGAGAAAGTGCCCCTTCTCTCATTCCCTTGTGCTTGTGGCTCTATTCTCAGTCACTAGGATAGATGAGCCTGGTCTCCACAACACACAGGTGTTCAAGAGTTTGCTGCAGTGGTCTCCTTGTTTGTTGCTGTTGTTCCTTTCACATGCAATTGTCTCATATCTCCAACAAACTGTAAATTTCTGGAGGTAATGATTGGTTTATACTGTTGTGTGCCCCTCAGAGCACATATCCCAGGGACTGTGTGTAATGGAGGCACTTATTCAAGTATTTGTGACAAATGTCAACTTGTCAAAGTTGATTTTCTTTTCTTTTCTTAAAGGGATGCTGGTTAGTTTTTTACCTACGAATGTTGTGGCCTCTCCCCTGAATGCTAGTCATTGAACACCAGACCTTTTCCTTGTAAAAAAAAAAAACATAATTTCTGACGGGCTAGAGAGATGTTCAGTGGGTATGAGCACTTGCAAGCATGAGGATCTGAGTTTGAATCCTCAGAACTCATCAAAAGTTGGGCGTGGCTGTGTGAGCCTGTAATGCTAGCCCTGGGGGATGGAGACAGGTGGGTGCTGGGATTCTCTGGTCAGCCTGCCAAGCTGAGGTGGTCAGCTGGTTCAATGAGAGACCCTGTCTCAAGAGAGTGAGGTGGAAATCAATAGAAGAAGGCACATGGTATCTCTGGTCGGCACATGTGTGTGCACACGAGTACATACCTGTTCTCTGTCTCTCTCTCTTGCACACACACACTCACACTTTAGATAGTGCTTGACAATTCTAAAAACTGGAGTAGATGTTCAGTAGTTAGGTCTCTCCCTACCTGGCATCTGGGTAGCACCAAGTTTTGTTTGGCTACTTTGTTACAGCAGGTTTGGGGGATTCTACTGGTGATAACATGAGCTTGTCCAGAATCAATAGTACATTCCTCCCATTCTGTGGTTTAAGTTGCTAAGTCTCTTAGCAAAGTGAATGGAATATTTTCCAAGAATCCACACATTCCTATTAGGCTCCTCAATGTCCGAAAGGAAGGGATGCCTAACGGGGCAGGTTCATGTGTGCTTTGCAATGTGATAGTTACTTGGCATTCATGCACATCTCTTAGACCCTTTTCTTGCTCCCTCTGAGAAGGCTTCAGGTAAAGGGCAGATTCCTACTCCTTAGAAGTCCTAGTGGAACCTGCATGGGACTGACCTAGACCCTCTGCATGTGTGTGACAGTTGTGTAGCTTGGTCTGTTTGTGGGGTTCCTAGCAGTGGGATCAGAACCTGCCCTGGCTCTTGAACTAGCTTTTGGGAACCTATCCCCCATGCTGGGTTGTCTTAACCAGCCTTGATGTGGGGTGGGGAGGGGGATCTTGGTCCTGCCTCAACTTGATGTGCCATGCTTTGTTGACACCCATGGGAAGTCTGCCCCTTTTGGAACAGAGGAGTGTGTGTCTGGGGGAATGAGGAGAAGAGTGAAGGAAAGCTATTTATTTATCTAAAATAAATGAAAAATTAATTGATAAAAAACAAACAAACAAAAACCGGAACAGAAGAGTCCTAGCAAGAAAAAAAAAATAAAAAAACCAAGTAACAATAAAAAGTCATGTCAAATCGGCCCCTCCCCCAGCTTTGTTGCAAGTTTGTACATGGGGAAACCAAAGAAACTGTTTTTCAGAGGCTGCGTGTGAACAAAATAATACAATCTGAAACCCTGTTCTTATATTTTATAAATAACTAAACTTGGCAGGTAATGGGAGCACGCCACGACTTAATTGCCTTTGGTATTAATTAAAAAGGATAAAGCAAGCGTTCAAAAAGGGATTTTCATGACTGTGGGAGGGTTTGAACGTTATCTTGCATATGTGTATTTTTATAAATAGTCACAAGAGCAGAAGATGAGGCAGGAGAAACAGCAGGCTCAGGTTACTACCCCAGTCCAGACTATTAGCCACACTAAGTGACCAGATCTACCCATGGGAGAGTGGAGTGTGTGCTGGCTTCTCGTAATGCTCAACCGTAGCATTACCTTTCCTTGATTGCACTTACTCACGCCTATTGCCAAGCTGTCCTCCCTTGTGCTGTTCAGATTATTCTTTCCTGCTCAATACTTGACAGCTGTCAACCGTGGAGCCATTGTTCCACATTTTCATGCCATGCCTGACAGAGCTAAGGGAGCTGGGCCGTTTGGCCCTGTGTTTGGTCTTGTCCTCACTTCATCTCTTGACTGCGGTTCCTGCTCCCTGAGAAGTGTGCAGGTTTTGATGACAAAAATCTAACAGAGTTTGGAAGAAACACTTCTAGTGGATATTTTACTCTTTTGGCATTTTGGGGGCCCGCCACCCAGTTCCCAAAGAAATCACACATGGAGGCTTATTCTTACTTATAAATGTCCAGCCTTAGTGTGGTTGTTTCTTGCCAGCTTTCCTTATTTTAAACTATCCCAACCACTCGTTGTCTCTGGGCTTTTTCCTTTTCTTACTTCTTTATGTCTTACTTTCCTTCTTACTCCAAAGCTGGCTGGGTGATGGGGTGGCTGGGTGACTGGGTGGTTCCGTGGCTGACTGGGTGACTGGGTGGCTGGCCCCTAATGTCCTCCTCTCCTTGTTCTCTTACTCTTCTTCTAGATTCCTCTCTGCCTGCCAGTCCCGCCTCTCCTTGCTCCTGCCTCGCTATTGGCCGACACCTGGCATTCACAAGGAAAGCAGCTGTACAAGTCAAGGGCATAAGAAACTCTTTCAGTCCAACCCACAGTCCAAAATGAGGTCTCACCAGTATTCAAGTTTGGGTGCAACAGTTTCCATGCCCCTTGGTCTTTTGTGTTCCACAAGGCACATTTAATTGTCTATTAAAAGAAGAGCAAGAGAGAAGTAGAAGTGGCCTAGGGATGTGGTTATGGATGGGACTGTGGTTGGGACCACAGTCTAGCATTAGGTGTAGGCTGCAGACACAACCCACTTCTCTCCTTGATGCACTGTTTTCTGAAAGGGTGAGACACTCTTCAGCCTCCAATGTAGCAATCCAGAGACCTGAAGAGGCCAAGAGGCCTTTACAGAAGCCCAGCGAGGCATAGCCTAGTACTAGCAACACAAGGTTGCAGGGGGTACAAAGACTTCTGAATATCTTGAAGCTGAAGGCAGCTCGGGTATCTGAAGGCAGTGGGGCTGGCACCCGTTTCTTAAGTTACTGTGAGGCAGAAGAAGAATTAGGCTTGTTTCTTTGTTTTCAGCGGTTGCAGGTAGAAGTTATGGCCAGATTTGGGTTCTGTTTAGTAAATATATCCCTATAGCAGGCTGGAAATGGAAATAACATGTTTTACAGTTTCCAAACTACCTTTCCTATCCAATTCAACAGCACAGTGAAGTAGACAGTGCCAATGTTGTTACTGTCATTGTCAAGGACATGGTTTGCAGGTAGATCTGAAGACAGAGGTGTTCACAAATGATTATTTAGTCATGAAACCTTTAAATGGAAAAGTTGAACTCCACATACTTTTAAAATTAAATTTCATCTGCTTTCACACCTCTCCCACACCCTCCTTATTAATGCTGTGTAATAAACCCCTCAGCACTGAGTGGCATAGAAAAGTTTTTATTCTGTCCAAACCGTGCACAGTTGAGATGGCCTCTGCTCCGTGGTGTGTGGATGCTCAGAGGAAGAGAACAGTCTTTGAGCAGGAGGTAGAGGTGTTTCAAGCTGCCTGTACCTATTTCCCTGATGACTGGTGATGCCCATCAACCGAGAACTCAGCCCTTCATGAGGGGTGGATTGGGCTTCCTCACAATTTGGCAATTGGGTATTAGGAGTGAGTCCCCCAGGGGAGCAAAGCAGATGTATATGGTGATTTCATGACTTCACCTTGTGAGTCATGAGCATTCACATCTGCTCTACACACCCCACTTCAAAACAAGGAAACACGGGGGCTTCTGTTGAGAGGAGGGCCCAAACACATGGTAAAGAAGTCCATGGAATGGAAGAATCCACCGTGTTCATCTTTGGAAAATAATCTGTGTGTGTGTACGCACGTGTGCATGCGTGCGTGCATTCCCCATGTGTGTGTTTTTCCAAGTTGATTATCAGGGATGATCTGTAGAATTATTAATGTGTCTGTGCCTTACATGCTTTATTTATTCATACTTGCACATTATTTGAATGGAAAAGTACCAAAGTTAATATCTGCATCTAGTCATATCATAGACTAAATAATTTTTTATAGAGGATATCTTCAAATGCTAGTGAAATTTAAAAAAAATCTGTCTTCTGAACGCATGACAGATCTGGCAGGGATGTTGCAGAAATTCTGGGGGGCCGACAATGATAAGAAACAGGAGCTGAGAAAGCTAACTTCCTGCTGGTGGAGATGGGGAGTGCGGGTTTCAAGGTGAAATGTACACGACGTTGTTGTGGCCAAAGCCATCTTAGAACTAGTATGGTGGACGGAGACCCCCACATAAAGGTATCAGGACCTTCAAAGGCTATTCATCATGTTTGTGTGTGCATGCATGCATGTGGACATGTACATGCAGGTACACACGTATGTATGGGTATAGACCAGAGATTGACATCAGACATCAGATACCTTCCCGAGCTGCTCTCCACCTTTGTGTGTGTGTGTGTGAAATAGGGTTTCTCACTGTACCTGGGGGCAAGTTCTGCTAGTAGGCTCCATGGATTTTTCCGGTTTCCACATTGCTTGGCCTGTCACATGGGTGCTGGGGTTCTGAACTCATGTCCTCTTCTGCAGTCAGCACCTTATGGAGTCATCTCCCCAATGCCACCAAAAGCAGTGTCTTAGTGTCCTGAGACCAAACCCACCCTAGGAGGTGGCGTCAGGAATAAGAACCTCTCTTATCCTTGCTTCTAAGTGGAGCGGGGTGTGGGGAATGACCCCAGGAATTTTCAAGTCCTGTCCACCCCCTGTACAGGCAGGGGATAAGTGCTCACACAATCTTTCTACTCCCAGAGGCCATAACTTATACGGGTAGTTTAAACAATCTTGGGTTGGTTGTCCCTTAGGAACTTGTCACAAAGAAACACAAATACTCTTTGGAAGAGACTAGACTCTTAAGGAGCCTAGATGTTACAGAATTTCCACAGTTCCAAAGAACATATCTATACACTCACGCCTCCATCCCCCATACATCAATCACACTCATACCCACCACAAACATATACCCTTGGCATACATACCTACCACACACACAGATAGATGGACATACACATACACATGCACACACTATGCACACACACACACACACTCAAATACATGAGAAAATAAGACACTACTGCCAAACCTTTTATAGTGGCCAGTCTGACCATTCTTCTTATAAAATCCTCCCCAGAGCATCTTGCCTGAAGCATTGACCCCGGCTGACACCAGGGCTATCTTCCAGTTCTGCAAATATCGACAATACACTGTTTTAAAAAACATGGTTGACTACCAGTGTGTGTGGTAATTTGTGGGGCCCCAGGGAGCAGCCGAACGGGTCTCAAGGCTCACAGCTGGCTCCTCAGAGCGCTGCTATTACAGGATTACTGGAAATGGCGAGCTTCGAGAAGCGGGCTCTGTTCTCAGCTTTAAGAGAAAAACCGGTAGCACTGATTCTGGCTCTTGACAGCCTCAGGCAAGGAGGCTGGTTCTTCTTTTGGGAGGATAAGACACCCTGATTTTCAAAGATCCCGAGGAATAATTCCATATTTTGCCTCAGTTCCTTATCATCCTTGGATGTTCTTCCCTTGCCACCCTAAAATATCTCTTGTGACATTTAGCAAGTTGGAAGCACTGAGCCACGCCTCTGTGGAGTCTTGAAGAGGTATGGCAGGACACACACTGCTTGCTCCCTCACTTCTGGGGATACTCAACTCCAATTCCTTGAAAGAACAATGAGTTATAATTGTTAGGGATGGAACTGTCAAAAGTATCCGAAAAGATCCATAAAACTGGGGCACATAAACATGATTTCATTTGATAGATGCATTTTCAAAAGATCACTATTTTTTGTGTGTCAGGGTAGAAAATAAAAACAGACAAATATAAGTTCAGGGGAGGCTGACTAGGAATAGTGAGTGTCAGACCAACAGGTGAGGGCAGACCTCTGTCTCCTGGGGCTCCTTTTCTTTGCCAGTTCCTCGCTTCCACTGCGGACTCAAAGGGCCTGGTTCTCTCTCTCTTTGTTTATTTCTTTTTTTAAAAATTGATGTCCTGAAAGTCTGTCCATCTCAAAGTCTTGTTTTCTATTTCTCTCATCTTAACACCAACAAGCCATCGGGTGACCTTCAGTCTGAAGGCCCCGGAACAGCTTGCAGAGAAGCCCCGCTCCGCTTGCATCAAATACAGATCCCAACAGCTGGGGATGGGTTACCTGGGAGAGGAATGCTACCCTGAGTGGGATGACCAGGACAATGACAACATGGGAGATACCCTGGGAGAGCCAGGCTGTGGGAGACATCCTGAAGTGGGCGGGGTAACTGTCTTGTAGGCTGAATTTTCTTTGCTAAGCATAAACAGTAATTTTAAAGCTAGTCCTCTAAACAAATTTAAAAAAAAAATTTAAAAGCTTGACTTTAAATATCAGGAGCCAGAGTCTAAAGAGCTGAAATTTTAGAAGGCAGGATGACATAATTTATTTTCCACTCAAAGGGAGATAAAAATGTGACCAGCTGGGGAAGGAGGAGGGAAAGGGTAGCGGATATTGTTAGGCTGTAGGTGCCTGCTGTGTTTCTTTGAAGAGTTCTGTTTGCAGCAAATTCATTGTCCTGGGCTGAATTAAGGTTGAGGGGATGAGGCTGGGCAGTTGATGCTGTAAGTGGGTTGAAAAGAGCCCCACCTGTACCCCTCTTCCTGGACTGAGCTAAAAGGTCCAGTAGCTCTGGCTCAAATAGGGCCCCGGGGAGGAAGAAGACTGGGAAAGCCTAGTTGGCTGGCAGGTCTGAGGACAGCTTCACGGTGCCTCACCTATCCTGCTTTCTCTAGAGAGGGAAAAGGCCTTCTAGAGATCTCCGAGAGTTCCCATAAGGACTGCAGGAGTGTCTGCGAACAAGTGGGTAGGATTGTCCGAGAGGGGGCAGTATGAGTGCCCTTCCTGTGGAAAGCTGAGTGGTGAGGCTGAGACAAGAGGAGACACCTCTCAGGGGAGCCTGTTAGGATAGAGGGTGACTCGGAGATCAAACACACATCCTGGAAGCCAGGTCAACAGCTGCCTCTCCCCAGCACAGAAACAGAGCATCTCGGTAAGAGGAGGGAACGCGGAAGAACACCCATCACAGTAACTATATCAAGTCCAAAAGAAACCAAGTAAAGTGAACTGGAGACACTGTGATTTCTGCTAGAAATTAAATGACTACATACCAGCTAAATTCTGTTACACTCAATAAAAAGCATTTAAGTTGGGATCGGAGGGGTAGCTTAGAGGTTAAAAGCACTGGCTGCTTTTCCTGAGGACCCGGGTTCAATTCCCAGCACCCACATGGCAGCTCACAACTTGTCTGTAACTCCAGTTCCAGAGGATCCCACACTCTAGCAGAGACATAAGCAGGCAAAACATTAATGCACATAGAAATAAATTTTTAAGAACATTTAAATTAAATTTTAGTTCGCATATATTACTTGTACATAATGGGTTTCGTTATGACATTTTCATACATATATAATGCATTTTAATGATATTCATCCCATTACCTCTCTGCCCCATCCCCTACTGCCTGATCCCCCTTCTCCTTTCCAGCTAGTTCTCTTTGTTCTTTCATGTCCTCTTTTCTTGGTGAACCAATTGTTGGTTTTAATTAGGGTTATTTACAGGAACATCAGCAACTTGTCAGTGGCCACAGCACTGAAGAAAATGTCTTCCTTTCTAAGCAGACATTAATTGCCTCGAGGGCTCACGAGGTCTCTTCCTTCCACGGCAGAATGTCGACAGGCCCGGTGTTGTGCAGGCAATCACAGCAGCTGCAGGTTCAAGAGCGCCATGGCCCAGGTCTTACTGCTTTCCACTCTCTCCCCCAGCTCACTTCTAGGTTCCTTATACCTCTTATTCTGTGATCGCCCCTGAGCCTTGGATTCAGTATTATAGATGTTCTTTTTAGGGCGAAACATCCAACAGTCACGTATTCTCAGCATTTTGACCACCTGCGAGTCTCTGTAGTAACCACTGTCCACTGTTAAAGGCAAAATAGTGCATTTTTTGGAGTCTATATTTGGATAGTTTTGCCTGTCCCACAGGATTGCCTAGTCAACCTGTGAGTTGTGAGCAACCCTTTCACAGGGGCCACCTAAGACCATCAGAAAACAGATATTTACATTATGATTCATAATAGTAGCAAAATAACAGTTATGAAATAGCTTAATAATTTTATGGTTAGGGCTCTCTACAACATGAGGAACTATATTTAAAGGGTCGCAGCATTAGGAAGGTTGAGAACCACCAGCCTAGATGGAAAGAAGGCATCAAAATGAAGTTGGATTAGCCGATGAATGGAGAGACTTCTAGAAGAGAAGTTCCAGGCATACAGGGGCTATTTATGAGTACTTGCCTAGTTTCCAAGAGGGGGCTGGGAATGGAAAATGCATGGTATGCGGGGGGGGGGGGTCCCTTGGACCCTCGTCAACATCAGTTTTCCAGCATGTTCATCTGATTTTTACTGGTGCTTCCTGTGTCCTCCAACACCATTTTACAGAGGAGTCCTATAAACCCAGAGAAAGTTTCATCCTCCCCGGAACAAACGTGGCTCCAAGCATGAGAAGCCTGCTAGGGTAGTGGCAATGCTTAGGTATTTAGAGATGGGCGTAATGCCCAGCGAGACTTCAAGCACTGCCTATGACTGGGTGTCAGACCGAGACATCAGTCAAGATTCATCTTCAGATCCTGGGTAGGGTCTACTGCCGAACATGGGGCACCAAACAAAGGAGTGACGAATATGTTCTGGTTAGGGCAATTCTCTTGCTCTTAGAGCACCAGTGAAGATCCAAATAAATAGATCTACACCGCCAAAGAAGCCGCCACTCTAGTCGTTGAGAAGCCACCAGTGAAATTTCCTAAGAAAACAACCCGTAGTTTGGTTCTAGTGTTCATGGGAGCACTAGAAAGCGGTGGATGATGGGAAGTGCCACACTACTGAGTCCTGGAGTGGAGTGGTACCATTTCCATCCTGAGCGTCCCCGCTTCCCCTGAGTTATGTTTCATTGAAGTCGCTTCTTTCCTTTTCATTTTCTTTGCGTTTCTCTCCCCAGTGCTTGACCTTCAGTTTTGGATCCCTCTGTTGCAATATTCTATTTCAGGAAAAAATAGGATTCTTTTTCCTTGGAGGAACTGGGGCTGCTTTCTCATTCCTTGAAGCTTTGTAAAGTTCAGAAGACAGCCTCAGATTCTAGAGTCTTTGTGAGTTGTGGATATAAACTTCATCAGCGTCTTAGTTGCTGCTCTATTGCTGTAAAGAGATGCCATGACCAAGACAACTCTTATAAGAGAAAGCATTTAATTGGGGGCTTGCTACAGTGTCAGAGGCTTAGTCCATGGTAGCAGCTGGGCATGATGCTGGAGAAATAGCTGAGTTACAGCCTGACAGAGAGAGAGAGAGAGAGAGAGAGAGAGAGAGAGAGAGAGAGAGAGAGCGCACATGGGCTTTTAAAACCTCTAAAACCTCTAAGCCTACTCTCGGTGATATACTTCCTCCAACAAGGTCACATCTCCTGATCCTTCTAATCCTGTCATAGAGTTCTACTCCCCGTGACTAAACATTCAAGTATATGAGCCCGTGGAGGCCATCTTACTCATGCCAGCACAACCAGGAAGCTGTTGATCATGGAGTAGATTGTTAGAAGCGTATGAGCTGGTAGTGGAGGAGAGCTGGAGCCCTCAAGAGTCAGCACCTGTGAAGAAGGTAAGTTCTCAAGACTCCAAGAGTACAGGTGATGAAGATGGCATTGTCGATAGTGTATACTAATCGTGTAAATTAATGGGTCTTGTTATGACACTTTTGTATATGTATGTGTGCTATGACATATGTGCACTGTCTCATTTTACTCTGTTCCCCCTTTCCTGGTGGACCCCTTCCTTTTCCAAAATAGTTTCTGTTTTACCTTCATACCTTAGAAATCTAGATATGAGGGAGAATAAGCCATCTTTGCCTGAGTCTGGTTTATCTTAGTCAATACTCATTTGCTTGTGGAACACGTAATTTTGGTCTTGTTAGTGGCTGAATTACTTTCATTGTTCATGTATGCCGTATTTTCTTTGGCCGTGTACCTGTTGATGAAACCCTCAGGTGATTCTGTAATCTGGCTGCCGTGAACATGGGCATACGGGAATCTCTAGCTTATGCTGATTTTGGTTTCTTTAAATTTATACCCAAGTGTCTCACAAGGTGGTTCCATTTTCAGTGCTTTGAGGAACTTCTACACTGGTTTCCACAGTGGCTGGATTAATATTCATTCTCACCAACAGTGTTAAAAGGAACCCCAAGCTTGCATCCTTGCCCACATTTTTGTTAGTTTTCTTGATGACAGTCATTCTGACTGGGATGAGAAGGAATCTCAGTGCATTTCCCTGGTGACTAAGGATGTTGAACATTTGTTTATTGGCCATTTGTACTTCTTTTGGGAACCTCTGTGGTATGAAGAAGTTTTGATGGGGCAATTAGACCCTTTCCTGCTCCACTCTTTGGAAGATGGCAATAGTTCTCCTGAGGCTTTTAGACAAACTAATTACAGTTACACCACTAATAAGCACATTATGTATAATTTTCCAAGTTACTTACAGAAGAGTAGTCGTGATCTTTTGTTTTATTCATGTGCTCTATTGCCTCTGTTTGCGGAGGGGTTCTTCAATTTAGAGGGTAGCATTCATCATCCACCTCTGTTAATGGAACATAATCAACATTGCTCAGAGTTATTTTCTTGTATTATTACTTTCCTTCGTTGTCCAAGTCTTCATTCCCATCCCTCACTCTCTTATAGAATTGACAGTTCTATTGATGCGCTCCATTCTTGACCTCCAGTGGTCCTCTATGTATAAACAGTGCTGTTTCATGTGTGCTACTGGGTAGAGTTATGGAGAATTTCAAACATTTATGAACGAAAGTCACACAAATCCCCCTGTCTGTCACATAGCTGCAGTGATGATTGACACATGGCACACCCTCCTCTGTTACTGCTTTTCCTTCCTCTGGTTCATATTTCTAAAGCAAATTTCAAACATTAGATCACTTAATCTATAAATGTTTCAGATGTATTTGTCAAAGGCGGCTCTCTCTTCTAAAAATAACCACATAAAATATAAACAATAATCTTTAATATCATCCAGTGTCTACACTTTATATTTATATTATAAATTGTCTTGTTAATTTATTTATTTTTTATCAGAATCCAAACTAAGCCCACACACTGGTAGCAGCTAAGAAGCCCCATTCTCTTTGGTCCACAGCCTTCCTTTCCATTTTCTTTCCTTTGGGTCTGTTTTTCAGGAAGCTTACAAGCTGGTCGCAAAGAGTTTTCTTTGGCTCTCTTCCTTGTGACTCTGTTTAGTATGGTGCCTGTCACCTCTGCGAATTGGATATTAGATTCAGAGGTTCATCAGGGGCCCGATGATAGAGGGACTGACCAGGCCACTCTGCTTCCCAGGTGGAGCTGTGCCCTCCTGGCAGAGGGGATAAATGTCTAGCTGTCTTTTAGGGATGCTATTCACCTGTCATATCCTTTCTTTTTCCCAACTCACTGGAAGATGCAAAAAGATGTCCTCCTTCCATCCCTTCTGTCTTTGCAAACTGTTATCCCATTGAAAGAGAAACTTCTATCAGCTTCCCGTCATTGGCTTCCATCAGAAAAGTCACCTAAATACTTGAATTTCCTCCTTTACTGCCATTTTAAAGAGAAGAATGTGTTGATTTTCAAAAGGCATCAGGAAATGTTTTCTAGCTGTAGTAAGCTCACAGACAGTGTGTCTCAGTTAGTGTCTGTGTTGATGTGTGTGTGTCCTCATCTTTGTAAGTAGGAAGCTATTTGAGTTGGCTTGTGAGTCTCTACACCATGACTATAGATGGATTGATAACTAATAAATAACTTTCTAGATACTGTCAAATTTGTTTCCATAGGGTTGTATTCTGCCTTCCCATAAAGTGTGCAAATAAATATGTTAACTGGTACTTTAAAAAAATCTTAACTGCTTCCGTGGGGGTAAGCATCTTCTCATGTGTCCAGGAGTCACCTGTCTCTTCCCCATGAGGTACAGTTCACATTTTCATACTATAGAGCATTTTAAGAAAAATGTTCCTGGCTTCTTTACTCTCTATTTTTGGGTGTCTTTTCTACAATAATTATAAACACCATAAGGTGTGAAGAGTTTGTCCTCCTGTGTTATTTGTCTTTTCTTCTTTTGCCGCACAGAAGACTTATTCATGAATAAAAAAATGGCTTTAGAGTTTTAAGTCACAGTTAGGAAGACTTACCGTAATAATAGAGGAGTTCATCCACGCTCTCTTTAGATGTTAAAGATGTTAACACCTTCCATCCAGGGTCGGTGAGATGGCTCAGTGGGTAAAGGCTGTTGTTGTGCAAACCTGGCCACTGAGTTCAGCTCCTGGGACCCACATTAAAGTGATCTTTACATCACGCTGTAGCATGGTATGCATGACCCCTTCCCATGACATCACACACGCTCTTAATTAATAAAAAAATTAAGAACTCTCTGAGTGTCTGTAACCTATTCTGGAGTCCAGTTATATTGTTTGCTAAAAGCCTGTATTTTTTCTCCACAGATTTGAGATTCCATCTTTTCATAAAACTAGGGGCATGTCTACTAGGTCATTTACTAGATTTTATTTTCTGCTAATTTGACAAAAATAAATGCATATTAATAATTGAGATTTTATTATGGGGCTTGCTTCTGGCATCTTGCCCTTTGTTTTCTTTAAAGACTTTTTTTTTGCTAGTTTGTTTTTCAACTAAAACTTTATAATCAGGTTAAGATAAAACAATTGTGTGATGGTATTTTTATTGGGATTGGCTTATACTATGAAAATGTCTTACTAGAAACTGGCAATTTTTTTCATCACATCCTGACTATGATTACAACTATAGAGGGTGGCCGTATTTCTTTAGCCACTTGTTTGTGTGTATCTGATGTGTGTGTGTGTGTGTGTGTGTGTGCACATGTATGTGCATGCAGAGATCAGAGGTCAGTGTTGGGTACCTTCTGTTTCTTTCCATCTTTTTTTCTTGGGATTGGGACTCTTACTAAACCTGGAGGTCATCAGTTCATTCGGTCTGACTGGCCAGTGGGCTTCAGGGATCCGCTTTTCCCTGTGCCTGGGCTTGTGCTGCTGAGCACAGCTTTGAATGGGAATGCTGGGAGTTAGACCTCAGGTTCTCCTACTTGCACAGTAGGTGCCTTTCTGTAATTCTCAGCCCTTCATTATCTGCTTTCTGATACTACAGTTGTTGTTAATCCAATGGCTACTGTGTATGCTGACCACTGTACGTAGCTCAGCCAGCGTAATTGCTGCGCAATAAGGATTTGCACTGTACCCCCCTCTCTCCCTCCCCCCCCCCCCCCCCGAATACCTGTGAAGGCTGATGTTGAGTGTCTTCCTCTCCCCATCTCCACCTTATTTCTCTAGGGTGTCTTGCTGAACCAATTTGCTGTTTTTTGGGGGGCTAGAGTGGCCAGGCTCCACTTGTCTCCGTCTCCCTGGCTACAGAGTTACGCATGTGCTGTCAAGCCCGACTGTTTACATGCGTATTAGGGATCCAAACTCAGGGCCTCGTGTTTGCACAGAAAGCACTTTACCCACTGAGCCATCTCCTTAGCCCAATAAACATTTTAAAAATGCTCTATTAAACTTTTTGTTTAAAGACAGATAAATTAATTCTAGCCCCCCCCCCCAAACAAACCCTAAAGTAGAACAGAATGAAACATCTCTAGGATGTAGTCTTCTTATCCAAAACCAGGACTTAATCTACTTTGTATTTGAAATTATTTTATAGTCTTTTATGCTTAGCCCAGGCATTGGTTTTCAGTGCACTGATGTTTTCTCTTCTGTCAGATTTATTGGGTTTCTTTGCATTTGACGGCTTCAGACCCTTCTATTACTACACTTTAGATTTGTGCTGGAAAACTTCCTATGAAAATATTTTCATTCCCCCCCCCCTCTTTTGAGGTTATATCATGTACAAAGATTTCCCTCCTCATTCCGATTCTTGTTCCTATTTTTCTTATCTAAGGCAATGACGTTAGGGCCAACACAAAGCTACATGGAGGGAACACGGCTGCTTGTTTTATCTTGTTCCTGAATTTTACAGGAAAGACTCAGTGTTTCCCCATTTTGAAAGATTCTGGATTTGGGACTTTTGTTGGTAGTTTCATATTTCATGATTTGGATCTTTGGCTCAACCTTGAAATTAACTAAAATATCTTCTGTTTCTTTTGCTTGATTATTTTGAAGTAGTATATATATTAATATGTATATATTAAAATTAGTTTTGTAGATATGTACCCATATCCTTCCTTCTTTCCTTCCTTCCTTCCTTCCTTCCTTCTTTCCTTCCTTCCTTCCTTCCTTCCTTCCTTCCTTCCTTCCTTCCTTTCTTTTTCTTTCAAACATATATATGTTTTAAACAATATATGATTAATATATATAAAGTAACACATAATATATATAAAGTAATATAAAATATGTACCCATAGTTAGCAGGCTTAGGTCTGCTTTCTTTAAAAAAAACATTAATTTAATTTTACATGTATGGTGTTTTGCTTGTATGTGTGTCTTTCACCACGTGTGTGCCTGGTGCCAGGGAGTCCAGAAGAGAACATTGAGTCCCCTGGAACTTGAGTTACAGACAGTTGTGAGCTGGCGTGTGTGTGCTGGGAATCGATCCTTAAGTCCTCTGGAAGAGCATCCTGTGCTCTTTACCACGGAACCATCTCTTCAGTTCCTTGATGTAATAATATCCTTTTATTCTCAGTTTCCATAAGGTGGTGAGCTAGTTTTAATTTTTATAACTTCTCTCTGTTTTAATAGTAAGAATATATAACTTTTTAAATTATAATATTTTGTTTTATTATCATGTGTGTACATAATGTATGTGTGGGGGTGTGCTGGTGCCACCGTGAGAGTGTGAAAGTCAGGGGGCAACTTCTAGGAGTTGGTTCTTTCTTCCACCAGGGTTCAAATTTGGGTCATGAGGCACGTGTGTCAAGTACTTTTGCCACCAAACTGTCTTGCCAGCCCGTGAACACACAGCTTTAACAAACAGCGTTACGTGTATCTACATATTCTCCTTTATAACTGTAATTTTGTCAGAGATTTACTTATCTATTGTAACGCTCGTAATTGAGCTTTGGGCCTTACACAGACCAGGCAAGCATCCTACCACGACTGCTTCTTTTTTCGTTGGGAGAGACCATCTCTGTACTGGCCCTAGAGCCCTGGCAGGTGTCGAGCTTGAGATTCCCCGGCACTGCTTCAACCTCCCCTGTAGCTGAGTCTCCAGGTGTGTGCCTCCAGACCTGGCATGATTTATGGAGCCGTCATTTTTTAGCTGCTTACGCCTTGTATATAAAGGTATTATTAATTTTTGCATATTGACTTTCTATCCTACAGCCTCGCAGAATTCATTTATTAGTTCTAGCAGGTTCCAGTTTCCTGAGGATATTCTACATAAACAATCTGGTCCGTTTCATTACAGATGCTCCCTTCCCTTTTAATTCATTAGGAGCATAGTTCTCTTTACCTTACCAACCACAGTTACATAGTTGCTTTCATGTCCTTGCCTGAGACTCTTGACATCTGGCTCATCTCAGGGTTGGCATATGTTGATTATTTGTCTCTTGAGAACAGCTTTTATCTTCTCCAGTCTTCTTTTGTTGAGTAAGTTTTGGATTGTGTCCTGAACTTTGTGAATGTTATGTTGTAAGGACTCTGTATTCTGTTATGTTTCTCCAAGGAGTGTTGACATTTTGTTGTAGCAGGCAATTAACTTGATTTAGACTCAGAATGCCAACTGCCATGCCTGTGTTGGGTCATGGCTAGGATCCTGGATCAGTTCTTTGTGACATAGAGGTAGATTTCACTTGTTCAATACATGTATGGTTCATAGGTCAGACAGGGACTTGGGATGGGCTTACATATAAAACTTGAGGTTCTTATTTTCTTGCTGTTTTACTGGGATGACCCCCTTTTTTTTTTGGATGGTCTTAACAGCCTTGAGTGTACCATGGTCCTCTGTTTGGAAAGATGGTGATTTTTTTTTTTAAAACTAGTGTTTAAGGCAATCTCTACTAGTACTGATACTGTTCTAACCTCCTTTAAGGCAGAGCAACAATAAACCGGGAACTTATATTGGGCACTTACTCCAAGATTTATTATCTAAAATATGCTTGCCTTTGCTCAGCCTTCTGAGTTCTTAGTATATTTTCATTGCATTTATTCCCCAAGAGTTCATGGCTATTACTTGGTTTGGAAAGCGTTTACTCTTCCCGGCTGATGGCAAAGCTTCCTTTGTCTTAGTTAGGGTTTCTATTACTGCAATGAAATACCATGAACCAAAAAAGCAGGTTGGGGAGGAAAAGGTTTATTTGGGTTGTACTTTCATGTCACTGTTCATTATCAAAGAAAGTCAGGACAGGAACTCAAAACAGGGAAGGAACCTGGAGGCAGGAGCTGATGCAGAGGCCATGGAGGGGTACTGCTTACCTGCTTGCTCCCCTTGGCTTGCTTAGCCTGCTTTCTTTAGAACCTGCGACTTATTGGGCTGGGCCCTCCTCCATTGATCAGTAATTGAGAAAGTGTCTTACAGCTGGATCTCATGGAGGCATTTCCTCAACTGAGTCTCCTTTCTCTGACGACTCTAGCTTGTGTCAAGTTGACGCAAAACCAGCCAGTACAGTGCTTTAAGAAGCTTTGAAAGTTCCAGTTTTGGGAGAGAGTCCAGCCTCTGCTGTAGGCCCCAGTGGGATAGTTCTTGATCCACTCATTCAGCAGTGGTTGCTTTTCTCTCCCGTAGGGAGCAAAGCCCATCTTTTCTGGGTTGAGGCTAGACATGGGACTTCCTGTTTAACAAGCACATCTCTAGAGGGGTAGTTTCTGCCTCTTAGGCTTTGAGCCTCAAGGCCAGTCTAGCTGGATGGAAGCAGGCGAGTGTCAGTGTCACACACACACACACACACCCTTCTACCCTTGCTGCCTCTGCTCAGCAAGTGCCCCAGTTGGCAGAGCAGGTGAGGTAGCGAGAGAAGGAAAATCTCTTTCGATCTCCATGTATGAGGATGCCCTTCAGTCAGATGGCCAGGGGACCACCTTCTCTCCATCAGGGAATGCTGTGGTTACAGAGACAGGGAAGGGAGACTCAACATTGAATTTTGAATTCTTCTAAATCCTGGCTATTATTTGGTTTGGAAAGCGTTTACTCTTCCCGGCTGATGGCAAAGCTTCCATCAGTGGAAAATGTAGCCACTGGCTTCAGTACACGTGTTCTGCATTTTGTGTAACTTTCACACTCTGTTGAATTCTTCCAAACGCCACCTCCTTCACGAAGACTTTCCTGATCACTACTTCTCATTATTCTAAGATTTCTGAGAACTAATTTTCTGGGGACTGTGGTACCTCTGGGTTCTCTAATTATTCCGCAATGCACAGCCCATCTTCTTTTCTGACAGATAATAATTTGGAGGGTTGGATCCTGTTTTTTGAACAATTTATCTACCCAACAGAACCTAGCACAAGGCATGCTATCAATGTGGAGTTGGGCTAAACTTGAAACTGGGAATCCAACGTGACATCTTAGAGCTTGGGGTTTACAGCAGAAAATAACGCTTGAGGGTAGGTGGCCGTAAATGCGTGCTGAGCACACACTAAGAGAGAGAGGGTACTGCCAACCAGTTAAGAGCTCCACGTTTGCAGTCCAAGAAAATAGAAGTGAAGCTTTAAAAGAAATAAGTAAATGATAGACCTGTGTATCTGAAGATTTACACTTAAGTAGAGGGGCTTAAAGGCAAGATGAGAATTATCAGGAAAGTAAACATCACTATTTCAACAGCTTAGAGATTTAACTGAGTTAAATCCCAGGGCACCATCCTGACACTTTAATTGAAATTAAAATTTAATATCACTCAAGTACGGACATGGCAGTGAATAAGAGCAGTCTTTTATTCTCATCTTGTGTATGAGGAGTCAACCCGAGTTCTTCCCCTAGAGCTCCCATGAACCCACGGCATGTCTACGGTTGCATTATTGCTGTTCGAGACACAAGCGGTTTTGTGCATCCCATGTCCATCAGTTTGTTTCTTGTCCTAAGGGCATCTACCCTTTAAATTGTTTTCTTGGGTGTGCTATTGACTTTTTTAAAAATTCTGCACAGTTAAAAAAAAAAAAAGAAAAAAAAATTCTGCACAGTTTTTCTTCCTCTTCCATCATGTGGATAAATTCCTTATTTCTTCCACCCCTGAAATCCCAGCACTTTTTGTTCCTATTGTCCAGGGACTCATCATACCACAATGCCTTGTCTCTGTCGCCCACTTTGTCCAGCTCAATCTTATTACAAATGAGAAAACCATGGCCAGAATGCCAGAGCCAGTTTCTCAAGGTTGTGCAGATTTTATAACAAAACTGATTAGAATCTAACTCTTCACTAGAGTGCAGCCTGCTGCTCCTACATAACACTGCCCACGCCACAATACATACATGATAATAGCAACAACAGCAAAGCTAAAATGAGACAATGTGCTACTTCTGTATAATACCTCAGTTCTCAGAATACACACACTTTTGTGTGTGTATGTGTGTGCATGCATTTGTGTATGGTGTCATGGCATGTGTGTGGAAGTTAGAGGACTTTTTTTTTAAAAACTTGGGGTTTCTCTGTGTAGCCTTGGCTGTCCTGGAACTTAGACCAGGGTGGCCTCAAACTCTCAGAGGTCCCCCTGCCTCTGGTTACTGAGTGCTGGGATTAAAGTTGTGTGCCAGTATGGCCTGGCTCAGAGGACAACCTTGATGTCAGTCCTCATCTGTCACCTTCCTTAAGGCAGGGTCTCTTGGTGATTGCTGTATATGCCAGGTTAGCAGGGCTATGAGCTTCTGGGGGAATCTTCCTGTCTCTGCCTGCCATCATGTATGTATGTTTGTATGTATGTATCATGCATATTTGTATGTATATATGCATGTATGCATGTTTGTTTGTATGTATGTTTGTATGTATGTATGTATGCATGTACGTATATAGTATTGGGACTTCAGATGCAGGCTGCGGTGCTCTACTTTTACATGGATTCTGGCAGTTTAAACTCGGTCCTCACATTTGCACAGCAAGTGCTCTACCCACTGAGCCATCTTCCCAGCCTTCAGATTAATCTGTACAAACTTTATTGAAGACAGGACTGAGGCTGGGGAAATATCTCAGTCAGTAAAGTACTTGCAGAATCATGGGGCTTTCTGGCCAACCACCATAGCCTATGTGGTGAGTTCCAGAACAATGAGAGACCCTGTCTCAATAACAACAACAAAAAGTTGTGCTTAAAGAACAATGCCTAGGGTTGTTCTATGCGGCATAGATGCATATGTGTGTGTGTCCATATCCACCCACCCACCCACCCACCCACACAGACATACTTAGTACTGACACACAGACAGAGAAAATATTTACTTGGTAGAGGTTAGTGGGCTGGTCTCCAAGGTGGGTAGACACCATGTTAATATTTATTTCCTAGAACTGAGCACTATTTAAAAATTAGTGTATATTTATAGAATGCAACATGAGGTCCTGATATATGTATACATTGCAGAATGGCTAAATGGTGAGCTCTAATTTTAGATGGGAATATTTATTAGGATTTTCCATAGCCTGGATAAAACACACCCTACCACCCCTCTTTCCTTTGTTATGATTCCAAGCTTACCACATAACCTTCTGAGGACTAATTTGGTTCTGCAGACACCCATAGCAAGAAGAGAAGTTGGCTAGAGAATGTGAGTACATAATTAGTTCAGGCCACAGAAGGGCTAAGGTACCTCCATGCCCCCATGAATATTCGTAAGTTGGTGGAGCAAACTAGAGAGCCAGTAGCAGGCAGTGCTCTCTATGATTCTGCTTCCCTGCCCTGATGTCCCTCAGTGATGGACTGGTTTAGACAAAATGTTGAGTTTCCCCAGGGCCACAAGGGGCAGTGGGTCCCAGGCAGGGAGCCACACGGCCAGTAAGAGACATAAACCTATTCGGTACACCATACAGAGAAAGTGGGTATTTATTTAGTGGGTTATGGAAGGGAAGGGGTAAGGGGGTAAGGGGAGAAGGGGGAAGAACAGAGAGGGGGGGCGAGGGGGAGGAACCACAACAACAGCTAACTCTTTGGGAGCAGGAAAGAAAGGAGCTCAGGTTGGAAGTGGAGGTTGCCTTGGTGGATGGGGGGTGGGGGAGGGAGTGGGCGGGGCTTGCCTCTTAAAGAGACAGAACAGACCATTCATTACACTTTAGTTCATCACTGGAAGTGTAGGCTGAAATAAACCCATTCTTCCCCTAAAAAAAGAAAAATTAATGAGCTAGTTTTCTGGTTGTTGGGTGGTTTGTATGCCTTATCCCCAGAGGCTGGCTGCTTTGGACTGACAGAAAGGTCATTCTAAACTTCACAGCTGGGGCCAGATTCTCAGTGGCACAGACCCTGGTGGGCCATGCTGCCTGGGTCCCACTAAGCACAGCCTTCAAAAAGCTTCGCAGCCATTGAAGTTCTTTCTGTTTGGCACAGCCCATTTGATACCAACACACTATTGATCATTCTTTCTCTCCCTCTTCTCCCTCTATCTCTGTCTCTCTTTCTTAGAGCCCAAGCTGGCCTCAAACTTGTTACATAGCCTAGCCTGGCCTTGAACTCTTGATGCGCCTGCCTCAGTCTCCCATTTAGCTGGGAGTCTAAGTGTGAACCATGAGCTCTGCTCCAAGCTAAGGTACTTTCCTGGGATGAGGTTCATACTAATAAAAGCTGGTTCTAAATTCAGACTAAGACTAGGCTAAGAGAGGTCAAGCAGCTGTGGAATTCGCTGGTTTTTAATTCAGGTTATGGTGGATTGCAATTATAAAAGAGAAAAAAATCTGAAGCCAATGAGCTTTCTGTGCTTAGTTTTCAGTGTTCAGAAATCTCATTCTCAAGTACATTTAGGAAACTGTGGGCAGACCTTTCCTGAGCCATTGATTAGCATCACAATCCCACTCAGAGGCTTTATAATGCAAGGCTTTTATGTTCAAGAGCTAGCAGGCTGGCTGGTAGCTTTGCTCTGGGTGTCAGTCACAGGGATAACTCTGGGCTAGCTCACCTGTCCTGCCTGTTCCTCCTTGCATGGTAACCAGGCAGGGAATGTTCTCTTTATGTGGGTGGCAAATGGTGAGAAAGCCATCCCTCGTACACAGGAGCATTTGAAATCTCTGTGTTGTGTCTGTTGACATCCCATTGGAGTCCAACTTTCAGTGAACTTCTGCTTGTGAGAAGAGCCACTAAGTATCTCAGCAAAGGGTGTGAATATGGGAGGAGTGAGTGTTAGGAATATTTCTTAGATGAGCCTCTCTGCCAACGCAAATAATTCCAATTAGACCAAATTAGACAGAATAAAAGATGCCCATGTTTAGTAGATTATCTTACTCCCGGATGACACCGGGAAAGCATGGGAAAAGAGAGAGAGAGAGAGAGAGAGAGAGAGAGAGAGAGAGAGAGAGAGAGAGAGAGAGAGGAAGGGAGAGAGAAGGGGAGACCATGCAAAATCCGGAGACCACATGTTCATTCTCTGGGCGGCAGCCTAAATAGCCTGTGGGAGTGGTCCTGACCCTCCCTGGAGAGGGGTCACCACTTGGTGGGCTTTCCTGGAGGTGGTGTCTGGACCAACACAACTCTTTGGGGAGGGAGCTTGAAAGGGATGCTAGGGGCTGAGGTGATGCTTCCAACCAAACATCCCAGACTCCTTGGATATAGGGGTGTTGGCTCAAGTCTGGCTACTTCCTGTGGGCATGGGGCGACATTGGAGAGGGAGAGCTGGGAGTTTGTGGGCTCACACTCAGTGAGAGGTGTGGCTGGAGCAGCATCCGGTTTACTGTTATCCTGGAGACCTCAGGCAGCTGTTTCTTGAGAGAGATGAGAAGGCAGGTGGCTAGTAGAAAAAAGTATTGTTATTATTGGCCCTATGAATGGGGCTAGCCATGGGAAGTCATTAACTGCCAGAAAGAATGGGACAGAGAAGTGTCCTGGTTGTGCAAGTGAGGCTCGGGTGTATAACTGGGAACAATAGCAGATAAAACCATATTTTAGTTGGTAGGTGTCCTTGATGCAGGAGAGTTGGTACCAACGGTGAAGTCTCAGGAGCTGGTGCAGGTGTTGTAGAGAGCACTTTGTAAGTTGGTCTTGGCCCAGACAGCAGGAGTGACCTGTAAAATATGCTTGAAAATGGGTGGGGTTAAAATAGGCTCTGGAGACTGTTAATTTTTTTTTTCCAGATCTGAGTTTTGAAACAACAGCAAAACTTTTTCCAGGAATTTGTAGGTATCTGTAAGAAAACTGGAACAGATTTACATCTTGGTGTCATAGCAAAAGGCCATTGCTTTAGGTTAAAAGTATACACATTTTAAAAGACAATTAAAGGGAATTGGGAACTATGGATTTTTTAAGATAAACCTGAAATCATGAACCATGAAGTCTGTTAAAGAGGCACACCTGTCTATATTTTAGCAGGAAACTTAACAAATGAAGTAATAAGTTACCAGTATCTTAAGTCATCAAATGCCATTAGACAGATCTAAGGGGGATAAATGACCAGAAATGAGACAGCATTTTAGCTACACAAGCAATCCCAAATCTCTCCTCAGTCCTTGGAGAACACCAGCCTAGAAGCAGTGCTTGCCATTAGCTGCTGAATATAAGAGGCCCAAAGATTTTCCTGTGAGGGAGGGAAGATTTAGTTTACCTGTCTTGGCAGGATGAAAAGATCTATTCCCCAAGTGGCATCCAGGAAGCTGAAGAGGTAGAAGGCCGGCTGTGGGTGGCTTTGCCAAACCCAAAAGCAAGCCTCAAGGCAGAAGGTCTTCCATAACCATGCATCTTCTTGGAGGAGCTATAGGGTGCTGCGGAAGCTGGCATGTCTCTGTGTTAGAAACTCTTTTGTTAAATGAGATCTGTAAAGGCACTTGAGAATTAGGTACCATTACCTGCTTGGGTCAGGCTTTGGGCACGGCTGTGACTTCAATGGAAAGCCCCAAAATCAACAAAAATAAGGAAAAAATAAGGAAGTGCAAGTGCTGCCCCTCCCTACTGCATGTAGTCCAAAAGGGGAACTTACCAAGATGAAGATGATCTTATGATCTTAGTCTGGCAGAGAGCACGTGGATGAAAAGGGCACTTTCCAACTTGTGGCCCTGGGACTGGGACTGTGGGAAAAACAGGACATCCCTCACCTCCACCCCCCTGGCTGTGGAACCTCCATATGTTAGGAATATTTCTTAGATGAGTCTCTCTGCTGATACAAATCATTCCAATCAGACCAAATTAGACAGAACAAAAGATGCCCATGTTTAATAGATTACCTTACTTCTGGATGGCACCGGGAAAGCATGGCAAGGTGGAGAGAGAGAGAAGAGGAGACCATGTGTTCATTCTCTGGGCGGCAGCCTAAACAACCTGTGGGAGTGGTCCTAACCCTCCCTGGGAAGTGGGGGTCACCACTTGGTGGCCTTTCCTGGAGGTGGAGTCTGGACCAAGGCAACTCCCATGGGAGGGGGCTTGAAATGGATGCCAGGGGCTGGGGTGATGCTTCCAGCCAAACATCCCAGACTCCTTGGATATAGGGGTGTCAGGGGGCTGGATCTCACTTCCAACCAAACAGTGAGTAATTGAGACCCCGTCAGGGTAATTTTAGGACTGAGTGTGGCTTCTGTTTACACCTTTTATAGAATGAAGACAAGATGCTAGGCAGGATGGGGGCCATCTGACAGTGAAGCTAAAGCCTAAAGCACAATTTGAAGAGCTTGTATTGGTGACCTCCCAGCTCTGATAGGACTGAAGTTCCAAGCTTTTTGTTTTGATGGCTGGCCTCCTGATACCTTCTTCTGGGAAGAGAAAGCTGCTGGTGCCTCAGGAGCTGCCAGTTTTGAGTGGACAAAAAAGAAACATTTGTGTTTCCTCTTCTTCATCAAGCATGCTCTGTGGACACTCATATGTGTTGCTGAGTCTCAGTGTGGTGAGAAATCAAGGCGGAATTTGGCTTTGGCTGGCAGTAGAGGAGAATGTTTTTTGCACTGTACTTCCATGCTTGATTTGTGTGTGTGTGTGTGTTTTCTTTTTTCTCCTTCTTTTTAGTCCCCCATGTCCAATGATTGAGAAAAGCAGGCTCTAATAAAATGTTATTGTATAATTTTAATTTGCATTCTTCTGTTATGACTATTTTATCAAAAACCTTCTGGGATGTGGGATTGAACTAGAGGCCTGTGCACACTAGGCAAAGAACTGACCATTGGCCTGTTTCATCTTCCCAGGTGATAACCTGACACCTCGCCTCTGTGTCTGTGCACAAATTTGCTCTTATAATTGCAATTCAATGTCCTGCCCAATAGCCTCATGCATTCACTCCCTTTTTAAAGATGCCATCTCCAGATAGACTCATGGATCTCAAAGCACCAAGGCTTAAAATCTTAGTATGTGGGGAGTTTTGTGGGGGAGGGTTGGAGGAGGGCATGGCTCAGTCCATCACAAAAGGAGCAGGGAAAGTGGGAATTCCCCATGATGTCACCATGACTAACTTCCTCTTGTTCTCCTTCTCTTTCCATTGTGATGGTGACGGTAACGAATATTCCATGCTGCTGTTTGCTTCCCTGGTCTTTGTTTCCAGCTGTTTAGTTATACTGTCCTGTCCTCCATAGATTAAAGGTGCCCAAGGTCAGGCCTCCTGTGAGCAGCTGGATCCAAACTGAAAAGTTTTGTCCATTTAACTCCAACTTTTTCTCTTTGTTACTCTTGACTCATCCATTCTGGGTTAGATGTAAAAATTTTGGGCAAGAATAGAAAAGGGTATGTAGGTTTGATTTGTATTGTTGATTATGGTTTATATCTTTAAATTTTTATTACAGTGTTATATATTTATTTGTGTTGTGTTTGTGTGTGCATGTGTGTGTGTATACATAATGTGTGTGCACAAATTTGAGTGCCATTGCATGTAGGTGGAAGTCAGTGGATAACTTGTGGGAGTCAGTTTTCTCCTTCCACCGTGTAGATCCTGAGGCTCAAACCTCGGTCATCAGTGTTGAGAGTAGGCACTGAGCCATCTGGACGCCCCCCCTGATTTCAACAAATATTCAGATGTGTGCTTTGTATTTAAATGAAATTCTTTTGTTCTACACAGTATTTTGAATTACCAGGCAATAGGGAAAGACATCTGAGAACCTAAAAGCCAAGAGTTACAGAGGCAAACTTCTGAGGTGCGGGGTGGCTTGTGAAAGACTGGACTTAGGCTCCTGTCTGTCCCCCATTCACGGCTGAGCACTGGTGTACCGTGCCTTTCCTACACATGAAATGATTTCTTTTCTTTGTTCAGCAAGTCATCAAAACCCGAAGAAGCTTTTGTCAGTTACTTCCCAAGAGGTTCCCAGTGTGTGGTCTTGTTGGACTCTGGAGGCAATGAGACAGACGTGAACTGTGTTGAAGCCCTTTGCTTAACCAGTCAATCTGGGCAGTTCTCCATATGTACAGACAGAGTCATATCTAGGGCATACATCATCCCAAGAAATTCCTTCCTCTTACAGTTGATATAATGGGTACAGTCTGGATGATGCTCTCTTGTCCCCCAAATTCATGTCGAAATCCTATCCCTGTAGGATAGGGCTTGGAGGCCATAGCTCTGAGAGGTGATTAGATCTCAAGTGTCAAACCCACAGTATGGAATTTGTACCCTTGTGAGAGCAGGATGAGGCAGTTGTGTTGGTACATGCGGACAGGATTTGTAGTAGGAGGCAGAGGCAGGAGGAGCATGAGTTCAAGGCCAGCCTGGGCTACAGAGTGAGTTCCAGGACAGTCAGGGCTACACAGAGAAACCCTGTCTCAAAAGACCAAGAAAAGGAGAATAGGGTAAGTGCGTTTCTCTTTGTCTGCCTTGTGAGGACTTTATGAGGTGGTATTCTTGGTCCAGAAGAGATGCTCTCCACACCAGCACTCTGACCTCAGCGTTCCCACCACCACAGCTGCGGCAGGTAAATAAAGGCCTGTTATTTATAAGCCTTTGTATCACTCCACGATACCTTGTCCCAGAGGCCCAAATGAACGAGGTAAGAATCACCCAGGAGGTTAGGAAGGGGTTCTAGAGAGGAGAGAAAGCTCATGTCGGGGGCCACTCCCTGTTTCTGTGGCTCTATACTGATCTGTGTCCTTCAGTTTCATTCTCTTAGAACTTTTTATGAAATAGCCAATATATTTTCTTTTTCCTTTGGGGGCATGAACCTTATCTCTCAGGTGCTCTTAGATCCCAGTTAGCCCGAGATTCTCCCAGGGCAGCCTACATGTTGAAATTAGCTTTCAGTTTCAGAGTTTTATGTCTTTCTAGGGTATAGCCGGAGCAGCAGGAGGACCTCTCACTCGATCATGATGCTCTGGACTTGAAACCATCACTTAAAGCGGCCAGTGCTGAAAGGTAGGCAGAGCGAACAAGTGAGCCAGCCCACAGGAGGGAAGGAGCAGCATCTGTTGAATGGTGAACCCCAAGAGTTCAATTACCCCAGTTTCCTTCACAGAAGGTAACCATGGCAACCTTATAATCCAAAGCGTCACCAATCTGAGCTAAACACACACACACACACACACACACACACACACACACACACACACACAGTGAAAGCGCAGAAAGCTACATGACTGTGTGCGTGTGCCCAAGGTTTAGTTCTGAGTGTACGGGTGTGTCTGTGCAATGTCTTGGCAGTTTATTTGTGTGCATAATGGAATTAGAATGTACATCTGCGGCCACGGGCTTTCCAGTTCTGTTCCCAGGGGTGATGAAGAGCGTAGGTCTGTCCTAATGTCTGGGTGTTACACGGAGAGATGGTTAGAACATGTGGTTGTGGGCGCGTGTTTTCAGTCCAGTGGAAGTGAGTATATGATGGCTGATTTGAGCGTAGAGGAAGCTTTTAAATTTACATTTCCCCTTTAGATCAGGTTTAAGTTGCACAAAAGCAGACAGGAATTTTTTTTTTCCCAGCTGGGAGGTTAGTATTTCCCTGGGATAGGAAGGGCAGCCTAGCTCTACCTTGAATTTCTCAAAGCATGAGTGTAGATGTAATCTCAGGCATGAGATTATCATTTCTATAAAGCCGTGTCATTTCTGAAGTCATGTACTTTTCCCTCCTTTTTTTTTTCTTTTTGTTTTCTAGTCTTGGACCTCACTGCTTTTTACGACTAGCTTGTGCGTTGGATGAGGGGTGTGTGAAGGTCGCTCGTGAGGCTGGGCTGGTGAGGGCAACTCACGGGAGTCTGCTAATGGAATGTGCCACTCGGTCTGTGCAGAATATCAAGATTGTGTGTCACTTGGCAGATCTTGGAGGGTAGGCAGCTCTGTCTGGATTAAAGGATTATTTGGGGAGAAAGCTGTGTGATGGCTGGGGCTCCAAGCCAGGAGTGCCTGGCTTTCTGGGTTATGGGTGGGGGCTGCACACCATGTAAATCTTGGTCCCTGGCTAGAGTCTGTCTCAGTTTAACTGAGGCTCTGTGCACGTGTGTGTGTGTGTGTGTGTGTGTGTGTGTGAGAGAGAGAGAGAGAGAGAGAGAGAGAGAGAGAGAGAGAGTCACCTTCCTTTGATGGAGGAGTGAAGGACTTCATTACTGAACATCGGAACCTTCCTGTGCTGAATTCCTACCTTTCATTCACATTTATAGGCAAATATTTTTGAATTTACAGGTTTTGTTTGTCTGTTAAAAAATGCCAACTCACAGAATATTTTCTTCACTTTTACAGTAGCTACTTCCTCGAAGACAGAAATCTACATTAGCATCTTCAGTCAGTTCCAAAGGACTGCCCCACTGGCCCATGTCCTTCTGGCAGCCACATCACAGCCTCCGTCTGCTTCCCTTGTGGCCTTGTTCCCAGGGAGAATGGGGCCAGGAGAGAAGGCTGAGATGGTTGGTCTCAGGCAGTTTGAGGCATGGCTGTGTGGAAGGAGCCCTATTACTTAGTGTGTAGTAACCATTAGGGTTTTCCCAAATGGTGCCAGAGTAGCCTTGAGATGGGCTAAGGGATCCACCGCGCCATTGTCTCCCCATTTCTGCTGAGTCCCTTCTGGATCCTTCACACCTCTTTATTTCTCGTGTTCTCAGAATAGTCTGGGGAGGAAGAGGAGGTCGTCTTGTTTCTGTACCCATTATAGTACTCAATCAGCCCCTCCTGCCCTTCCTTTCCCTGTGTCCTTTATGGGTGCATCCCAAGTCTTTAACAAGCTGTGATTCAGAAACCTGTGGCTGTAGATTATTTATCCTTTCATTCAGCATCTCCCTCTCAGTGCCTCCCAAGAAGCAGGCGCTGGGGACAGAGCAGGGAGGAAGGCTCCCTTTTGCCCTGTGTGTACTCACCTGCCAGCTGGAGGAGACAACAGATGAGAAGGCAATTGCAATATAGAGATAAGGCACAACAGGGGTTAGTCAGGGCTGTGGGAGCTTACAAGGGGGGTGCTGATCCTGACCGCAGGGACTTGGAGGATTTTGAGAAGAGCTGGTGTTTGGTGTGTAACCTGCAGGATGAAGGACCATCACTGGAGTGACAGCATGCTTTTCACAAGGGAAGTAGAATTTTAATTAAAAAATATTAGCTTAAAATGGGATAGATAGATAGAGAGATAGAAAGATAAATGATAGACAGGTAGATAGGTAGATAGATGATGGATAGATAGATACATAGGTAGATAGAGGATAGATAGACAGGTAGATAGATGACAGGTTGGTAGATAGATGGTAGATAGACAGGTAGATAAATGATAGATAGGTAGATGATAGGTAGGTAAGTAGAGAATAAGAACAAAGGGTGTGAGAGATGGAGAGCACCAGACACAGCTGGACAGAGATGAAAGGCTGCAGGGTGTAGGGATGGGGAGAGGACCATCGAATCACATATGGTAAGAACTGGCAGGACACAGTAAACACACGTGGTCCCCTTATTTAAAGGAAAGAAAGAAAAAAAAGCAAAGAGATAAATAAGCAAGCAAGCATTCTCAAGGTGCTGAGTTGGAATGCTGAGTCAGGAGTCTGGATCTCCCAATTTCTAGTAGAGGAGGGGGAAGGGCAGAGGCCGGGTGGGAGGGAGCCAAGGCTGAGTGAGGAGAAGGTTCAGAGTTCCACAGGCTTTGTATTCTCAGGATCAGGATGAGGAGTGAAAGAGAAAGTTGAAACAAGATCTGACCTGGTTTTCTTTGCCTGTCTTTTCTCCCTTTTTCTCCTCCCCTTCATCCTCTTTTCCCTCCTTCTAGCCACATCCTGCCTACAACTAGATGTCAGGGAACTAGTTGCCATGGATACTAAATGGTATTCAAGCTGGCTGAATTATTAAAGCAGGGTCTTTTCTTTGAAGCCATGGCCCCAGTATGGAGTAAAGTCCCATTAGGGAGTGCAGTGTCAGGCATAGGTCTAAACCAGGACTGCAAGGTGCTTCTGCCAGGGTAAAGAATTGCAGAAGTGCCAGTCACCTGGCTCTTTCTCCTGCTGGGAGTCCTAGAGGCTTGAGAAGCAGTGCCAGTCACCTGGCGCTTTCCCCTGCTTGGAGAGGGGCATGTGTGTCTCCTGAGATGGATTCCTGCCTTCCAGTCTACTTTCTCACTCCCTGCTTCCCCACTTCCTCTGCCTTACAGCAACAGCCAGGGCTCATTCAAATGGGATAAGAATCAAAGTGATGTTTTCTTTGTGTCTGAAAGGGCAGCATATTGTAAGAATTGTTTAATTACTTGTATTCACAGACTCGAAATAAAATAGCAGGTGTATCCAGAGGGTTGGCCTTGGCCCGTCAGGACTGAACCGCCACATTGAACAGGCACAGGGGCTCTTCCATGGCCATCAGATTGGTGGCACTCTCCCAAGTGTTGGAAGGGGCTGTCAGGAGAATTTTGTTTGTGGGCATGATCGTTGTTTGTTTGGATGGTGGAGGGGGTGAGCACGGATGCTCTTCTCTGGAGGAGATTCCAAGCCAGTGAACCATCCGCCTTCTGTTAGTCTAGTTCCAGAAACTTTCAGTTAAGAAGAAAAGAAAAAGGAAGCTCAGATATCGTGGTGTAAACGCCCTGTTTAGGGGGTGGCGGTAGGGGTGGGGAAAGCATCCATGGCTGTAATTATGTCCGTGTGTGTCTCTGTTGTGGGCAGGGGCCAGGATACGGAGTTATCATTTTCCTTTCTGCAGACTCTAATATGTTGTTTTGAAGTTGATTCAGGGGAGGGCCTCCTCTTCTTGGTTGGCTGATTGATTCTCTGAAGTCAGAGGACCTCCCCTTCTGGCTTTATGCAGCTTCTTCTTAGGGATGAGCACTTACTTCTACAGTGGAAGACTTTGGCCTCTTCTGGCTAAGAGGGCGTCTGAGGCTTTTTAAAGTTACATTTCTTTATTTGTTTATGTTTGTATTGTGAAGATGCACGGGCCACGTGTATGTGCCAGAGGACTGCTTGCTAGAATTAGTTGTCTAGCATGTGGGTTGGGGATTGAACTCAGGTTGTTAGATTTGGTAGCAAACATCTTGCCACCTCTGTGGAGGCATTTTTTGTTTAAACATACATACCCCCTCCCCCCCAATGAAGTACAGTTGATTCACAGAACCGTTTTTGGCTTCTGAGAAACTGATATATAGCCCTCACCCCCCATGCCCAGTGGATCTTTGCTTGATTAATGTTGGGGATAGTGACTCAGTTTACTGAAAATCTCACATATTGAGATAGACTAACTTTTTTGGGGGCTTGGTGAGAAAGTTTACTCATCATCTGACCTAGAGTCATGGTTCTGACTGCTCACGAGACAAACCTGGACGAACCTCCCAGGCAGAGTTTCCTGTTTGGGAGGCAGGGGCAGTGAAATGGGAGCAAGCAGATAGCACAGCCCCGGACTTGCACATCTATCTCCCACTGGACTGAGAGGAAAGAGTAGCTGCTGTGGCCTCCTGGCCATTCCACCTCCTTCCATGGAGTGTTTCCCAGTTCCTCTGGGTGTCAGGCAGAGGACAGTGTGCAGAGTTGGCTTAGTTGAGTAGAGAGGGTCTGTGCTGTCAGCCATGGGAAACTCAGAGTGAACAGGCCAAGTGTCCCTTTCTCTTTGAAACCCTCAAGGAAACCTGAAGAGAAATGGCCAGGGCCAAGCGCAGGGCTTGAGCGTGGCGAGAGAAGGGTGTTGCCCCCTACCCCCTTCCAGTTCTCTTCTTGTCCCTCCTGCCATACTGCCTCTCCCTTTTCTCTGTTGGAATCTGTTGATGGAGATGGAAGGAACCCTTGCCCATGTGACTCTTGCAGGCATTTTCAGTGCTCTGGGAAAGACTGACTGAGAGCCAGATAAACGGGAGAGAGGAAACCCCAGAGATCAATCTAGCAGGATGTGGAAACCCCAGCTTGACTCACTAATTTTTAATGCAGCCTTCAGGGAACAGGTTGGCTTTCCTTGGAGTTCTCAACAGGACCCTGGGTATCCTCAGAGAATGCCACCGGCTGCAGAGAGGTTCCTCCCACGGGTTGGGGTCCCCTTTCTTGGGCATTGCTGGGCTCAGGGACCGTGTTCTCTCCCACTATCCACTCTTGACTCCAGAAGCCCCACGTGGCTTTTATTTCTCTTTAGATGTAGTGAGTATTCTTCTGATCACTTTTCCTACCCTGTGAGGCCAGTCTAGGATTCTGGTGAGGTTTAGCGCAGGGGGTGCAGAGATCGGGGTTGGAGGAGGAACTGCCTGGAGATTCGGTGCTTCAGTGGAAACCACTCGCGGAAGTTTGAGGTCAGTGAACTTTTTTTTTTTTTTTTTTTTTTTTTCAGAAACCCTGACCTAATTTTCTGGACCTCAGCCTGGTTACTACACTGATCTGTGGATAAACCCAGCGTTGCGCTGCTCCCCCCCCGCCCCTCCCCGCAGCCTCTGCGCGCTCCCGTGTTCGTCTTGCCCGCCTCCTGCCTGCTCCACACAGCTCTCTGGGGCTGCGCTGCCTGGACAGAGAGATTTCTTCTCCGTTTGGATACCCTTCTGTCTTCTTTCTCTATTCCTTTGCTGTTTATCTCCCCAGCTGCCCCCTCTGAAGGTTCAAGTGTGAGAGTCTTTCTGAATGCCAGAAATTTCTTTTGCACTGTGTGGGCAGGAGACAGATTTTTTTTTTCCCCTTCCTCCGTCCCCCGAACTGTCTCTTTTTTTTCATTTATTAATTTTGTTTTCTTTCCCTCCCCTGCGTCTCTTTTTGTAGACTTTACCTTCTTTTCCCTCAATTTCACCACCTCTCTTACCCCACTTTCTCTCCGTCCCTCTGTCTCCCTCTCTCAGTTCCCCTCCCCCCACCCTTTTGCTCTTTTAAAACAATTCAATGATGCCTCGGGATTACTAGCACGCCCTCCTTCAGCTGAGCGCGGGACTCTGCATTAATTCAAGGTGAGTGGGGTTGGGTTTTTGCAGCTGAGGATGGGGCTGCCCGTGTCAGCGTGGCCACAAGCCCGGCTGCGTTTTTCCTCCTGGAGGCAGCGCGAATGCCCTGCTGCTGCTACCTGTTGGGGTCCCTGGACCTCGGAGGCTCTGATCTGGGCCAGACCTTCTTGGAAGGCTCCTTACCAGCTCTTCTTAAGTATGCCGTCTTTCCATTTTCAACTTCTCCAGCAATTGCCCCAGCCTGGACAGCACCTTGTTAGAATATTCCAGGAGCCAATTGTGTGCCCCTTGGTGGGGTCCTAGGGGTGGCATTTGGCTTGGAGCTTACATTTTTTCACCCCGCAGCTAGGGAGTCTCACTGTTGCCACAGACATGGAGCCCCACTCCTGGTAGACGAGGGCCTGGGGATTTTCACTAGTCTCAGAGCCTCTCAAAGCCCGTCCATGACTGCGGACAAAAGCAGCTCGCCAGTCCCCAATGGAGACAAGTTTTGTGGGGGACTGTTGAGAAAGTGTTCAGCAAGGGGTTGAGTTTCTAGTGAAGTTTCTATGAAGGAGGCTACATGTGCTTTTGGAAGTGAATCCATCCTGGTGTAGGGTGGGTGTCTCTCGGAGCTGCTAGTTGGGGGCAGACACTTGGTCCTTTCCTGAGAGTGTGGCTTGGGTGGAGAATACCAAGGCAGACCAGGCTCGAGTGACTTGCTTTTATGATCGGATTTGGATGTCTCCCTGAACAGAATGGAGGGGCAGTATACTCATGTTTCGTGCCTTTTATGTGGGTGATCTAGAGAGGATGATGGCAGATACTTTACCCCATCTCCCCCATCTCGGCTTCCTCCTTTATGTGGGGACCAATGTGGCAGTCTGGTCTCTTGTCCAAGGTTTATGTAGATTGGGGGGAGGAGGGAGGTGGGTATCTTTGACTCCTCTGTGACAGTGACACATCAGAGCCAGTGTTTCAGGCTGAATCGGCTGGTGGATAACCCAGACCTGGGAACAATCAAGTCCTTTCCTTTCCCAGGTCCATGTGTTGGAACAGTCACTCGTGTTCTTGGGGGATGAGACTCATATTGTGTCATAGAGGATCATCCTCCAGGGAGGGCAGAATGCCTTAGTCCCAAGGGGAGGCTGGGAAACCTGACCAGGGAGAAGTGTTTTCACGATAGGAAGAGGTCTTTTAATACTGAGATAAGAACTAGTTCATTGTGAGAACCAGAAGAGGGGCTTGCTGCACTGGAAGGAAGGTGGGGTGTAAGACACTGGAGGGAACTTCGTAGTCTGTTCCCAGCAGGAACTGCTGGAAAATAGAGCTCCCTCTCTTGCGAAAGTGTGGTTCCTGTCTCCAGTGCCCAGAAAAAAAGATGGCCTTTTGTTTTATTGCTTTTTGCAGGTCTCTTACCTGCTAAGTCTCTGGCCAAAGATGGCTTTGCCACTTTGGAGTATGGGTAATTACACCAATTATTGTCTAAGTCTGGGTACTTTTGAGGTTGTATATGAACTGTCTGTCTAGGTAGAGATGGATGATGGACATACGATTGAACACATGGTCAGAAATCAGAATAACATGTCCTGCATTCATGTCATATCTTGTAGCTTTCCTATTTGGAACAGTTCTGACTCAGATTCTAGGACTTCTTTTCAATTCTGTCTGAAAAATTCAAATCAAAAATATGTACTTCTGGGTAAGGGATGTAAATCAACAGTAGGGTGTTTACTGAGCATGTTCAAGGTCCTGGGTTTGGGCACCAGCTCCAAAACACAAACATCAAACCATCAATCAATAAAAAGCCAAACCCAAAACCAAACAAAAACACCACACGATCAAAAAGCCAGATTCTGTGAACTGCCCATGCCCAGAGTGGGACTTCATGCTTAGATACTGTAGGGATAGCAACTTTGAGGGTGCTTTCCATGGAGCCCTTTCTGTTCCTAGTCTGCTTCCTTGTGGGATTTATGGACCTGAGGCTTTGAGGAGACCATCCTGCCAGAAGTTGTGAGCGCAGGGCTGGTGGCTGGATGATGGACAGCAATGGCTGCACTCCCGCCCAGGACCGAACCTTTGGGTCCATGCTGCCACGCTCTGTACCCCTCTGAGGCTGTGACTGAGTACTGGGCTTGAGAGAAGAGAAGGGAGGGAGGGAGGGAGGGAGGGAGGGAGGGAGAGAGAGAGAGAGAGAGAGAGAGAGAGAGAGAGAGAGAGATATTCCTAGATGTTATCCAGGTTTCAACTGAGAAACCCACATTCCAGAAGCATAGTTTTGTAGGAAAATGTCTGGCATTTACTTCTTTGCTGTGCTAAGGAAAGATAAGCCTTCTTAGGGACAGGTCAGTCACAGTGTCAGCCCTCCCCTGGAACCCGTGAGTCTTCCAGGTAACTAAATCATTTCAGGCTTTGAAAAAAATTAGCTACTACTTATCGAGCAGTTTCTAGACTTTACCATAATGAATCCTTGCCCAAGCCTATCAAGGGTGTACCTCCACTTTATCAATGAAGAAGTTGAAGCTAAGGAAAGTAACTTGCTCAGATCCACCCAGACGTAGGAGACAGAGCTGGGGTTAAATCCAAGGCTGGCTGACTTGCCCCACACAATACTGCTTCTGTGCTGAAGTGGGTGGGGCCAGTGGACATTTAAAGCATCTGCTATCTATAGGTGGAAAGTGATGTCTCTGTTTTCCTGGCTCTTGTTTCATGTCACTTCTGACTTCTCCTTTCGTCAGTAGTATCATTGCTTGGTGTCCGTGAAGTTTGTGTCCCTTATTTCCTTCCTGGCCACTTGGAATAGTCTTCATCATGGATTCCAGGCGAGTGTGCTCGGGACCCCTACCTGAGGTGATAGGATTGTTGGACAGAAAGGTAGTGTGTATGTCACTGTCTGCTGCTCAGTGTCAGGATGTTTTAGGTAGGGCGCTTTGCCTCACTCATGGTGTTAGTGGCCGACTTGGAAATGGCCTTCTCACTTCTGGCTTTCCCTGAAGGGATTTTGCAGATCAGTGAGGAGCATGCCTGTCCCCAGTTGATAGGGCCATGGATGCATCCAGCAGGAAGGCAAAACTTGAGCCTGGAGTAGATAATTCTGGACATGTTTCTAACTTTTTACCCTTTCATTTTACCATCTATCTCTGTAATTTATCAGACCAAGAAGAACAGAGAGAAAGCAGACAGATTGGGGATGGGGTAAAGCAGAGAAAAAAGCATTTGTTAGACAGACTTCATTTATACCATGATTTGGCCCCAATAAGTAGCCATGGGCAAGTCACTAACGTAACTGGCTCTTAGTTTATCCCAAAGTGAGGGTTGGGCCAGATGAGCCATTGGTATTGACACTAACAGCAGCGGTCTGAGATTTTACAGTCCTGTGTGACTCTGCTTTTTGTGCCCTGCAGATCCTAGGTGATCTAGTTTTTGCCCTGTAAATCCTAGGTGATCTAGTTTGCCTTTCTATTGCTGTGCTAAATGCTGCAACCAAACCAATTTGTGGAGGAGAAGGTTTATTTCAGCTTGAGGGTTATGGTCCATCAGCAAGGGAGGCCCGAGCAGGAGCTCAAAGCAGGAACCTAGAGGTAGGACCTGAAGCAGAAACCACAGAGGAGCACTCCTTACCAGCTTGCTTCAAGGCTTGTGGTCAACTTGCTTTCTTATATAGTCCAAGCCCATCTGCCTAGGGATGGTACTACCCACAGAGGACTGGGCATTTCCCCATCAATTAGCAATCAAGAAAATGCCCCCTCTGACATGCCTACAGGCCAGTCTGATGGCGGCAAGTTTTCGTTTGAGGGTTCTGCTTCCCAATATATGTCAAGTTGACAATCAAAATTAGCCATTGAAAGTCAAGGCCATTCCTTGTTTTGTCTTCTCTCTTAGTGGTGGCAGACAGAGGAGACCATGTGAGCAGGGCACCAACTTCTCTCGGTCTCCAGTGGGCAAGTCAGTTATGTAGTGGGAAATTTTTTTTTTCCTGGTCAGAAGAATGCATTTCTTCTTCCTGGTGTATGTTACCTTGCCTTCCCAATAAGCGAGGGAAAGCTAGGAAAAGCAGGAAGAGTAGCAGGAGGTTGACAAGCACGCTCTGACTTGTCAGCTGAGCAGTAGGGGAAGAGGAGGAGGGTGGGAGGCAGGACCATGGGAGCTCGTGGTCTCTCAAGAGAGAAGAGGAAATGTCTTTGTCTTCATGGTGTTTATAGTGCGGTGGGGAGCATGAATCTAGGCTATGGGACCGAGTATACATTTATAAACTCTGAAGCTATTTGCAACAAAAAAGCTCAGTATAAAACCATTTGTTGTCATATAGATGAGCTTACCTGAAGATGGGTGCCTTCCTGGCAGCAGCAAAGATCTAAGTGGGAAAATTGGTGTTAAGGCCTGACAGCTTTGTCATGAACACAGGGATTCTAGGGAGTCGTGTTGTCTGTGAGACACACTTAGACTTGGGATTGCAGTGAATGAGATTCTGAGACAGAATGCAGCCTCACTGGAGACGCAGGGCTCTCATTCATGTTCTTGGGACATTGCTTGGAAAGAGCCAGAATTGAAATTTCCAGGCTTTATAATTTCACTGGCCACATCTGAAAAAAAAAATCTGTCATAAACATGAGTCTAGGACTCAGGTGAAGAGAATCATGCTATAGATTCTCATATGGTGCTGAAATCGGCAGATGGGTGAGTTAGAGGGTGGCACAGCATCCCAAGGGGACTGGGGGAAGGTGTGATTCTGCCTCAGGCACACAGCCTCTGGTCAGGATGTGAATCTGTCCTCATGGGCTTTTGTATACTTTCTGGCTTGTGTAACAGCACAGCCTAGGGCTGACGGATGGACTCACCTCTCACTGACAGAGAGGCTGATGCAGTTACAAAAATATAACTGTAACTTCCTGTCCCTCAGCATCAGCTAGAGACACATGTGGCCTTTTCTAGGAGAGGTGGGAAAGTAATAATGTAAGATATGCTTGTATGTGTGTGTGTGTGTGTGTGTGTGTGTGTGTGTGTGTGTGTGTGTGTGAAGGCCAGAGGACAAACTCAGTTACTGTTCTTCAGATGTCGTCTGTCTCTTGTTTGAGGCATGGTCTCTCACTCACTGGCCTGGGATTACACCATAGGTCTAGTGCCTATGTCTGCTTTCTTAGCGCCAGTGTTACAAGTGTGTCGCCATGCTCTGCTTTTTTCTTTATTTGAAGTATGGGTTCTGGGGATTGAACTCAGGTCCTTGTGCTTGTAAGCAAGAACTTTAGAAACAGAGCCCTCTTCCCAGCCCCTTAAGTGACTGGTTTCTCCAACTAAGTATAGTACTTTAAGAAAGTATTTATCTTGCCAAACTGCATGCTCTCTGAGTATAGCATAGTGGGTCTGGTCTTGCTTTAATCCTTGTTGGCTGTTTGATCAAGAGAGGACTGTCCGTACACAAGCACTGTATCCCATCTTTTGGGTCATCAGTGGTCACAAGAGGCCTTTTCCCCTTTTAAGATGAATGACTTTTCCATGATTCTGTCTTTCTTCCTTTTTTCTTTCTCCTTCATCTCCCCCTCTTAGCCCCAACTAGTCATATAATAGATTTTTTTCATTTGCTTTATTTACTGAATAGAAACTTTCTTCATTCTTAATTTAAAATATGATGAGGAACATTTTACATTTTTGCTTCTTAAAAGAAAATTGAGTTACTCTTGACTTATTTAGTCCTTGATTGATGTTTTCTTGAATGTAACAATCCTATAAATATAGCATAAGTCCTACCCTTCCCTAGAGGAATGGTTCACAGTGACAGATGACACATGAACAACTCCTAACTCTGGGTTTCCTTCACCACAGCTCTGGGTGAGCTGACCAGAGCTCAGGCCTAAGAGTGCTAATTGGATCTACGTCTGTTCTCAGGTGAGGAGAGTCAGCTGGCAACATTAGAACCTGAGTACTGGCTTAGAGTGGCCCTGGGATAGGGGGAGAGGAAGAGCCTAGACTGTGGGCAGGGCTTGCAAAGCCCCAGGGTATATTCTAGCTTCATCACTGGGTAGGGACACTACCTAACCCTCCGTTTCCCCCTTTTTTCCTTCATCCTCCCCCTCCCTCCTCTTCTTCCTTCCTTCCCCTTGCTCTCATCTTCTCTTTTCCTTTCTAATTCCTGTCTTTTCTTTCGTTATTCCTCCCTCTTTCCATATTTTTCTCCTTCCTTGCCCCCATCTCCTGTCTTTCTTTCCAATTCCCCCCCCCCCCCGGCATAA